>NC_048309.1:9262792-9486039 GCF_013100865.1 Trachemys scripta elegans
AGAAGAACAGGAGTACTTGTGGCACCTTAGAGACTAACAAATTTATTAGAGCATAAGCTTTCGTGGACTACAGCCCACTTCTTCGGATATGCATCCGAAGAAGTGGGCTGTAGTCCACGAAAGCTTATGCTCTAATAAATTTGTTAGTCTCTAAGGTGCCACAAGTACTCCTGTTCTTCTCTTTGTATTATAGTAGCATCTAGGGCCGCTAACTGAATTTAGAGTCCCACTGTGCTGTGAACTTTAATATACATAATAAAAGGGAGTCCCTGCCCCTGGGAGATTACAATCTAACTGTAAAAAGAGGAAGAAGGAAGGGTTATATTATTATCCCTATTTTATAGATGGGGCATTGAGGCACAGAGATTAAATGATTTGCCAAAGGTCAAACAGAACAATTTTTCCAGGAATTAAGGCAGCATGGGATTTTCTACTTCGTATGATCAAAAATTCAAATGAATGATCCCAAAGCCTCTTTTTGCCATTCATAGAGTGCTTGGGCACCTAGTCAGGCCTTCTTGGCAGGGCTCTATGAGTCTGAGACTTGACTCATGAGAAGCTAGCAGTCATGTCCTAGGATTGTGTCCCAGTGAAAGGCTTTCTGTTCTCAGACATGTTTAATTTCATAAATAACTTTCGTGACCTGAATTTAAGAGTCACACCAGATACAGCAGCTTCAAAGGAAATTGTCTCCATGACGTTCCTGCAAATGTTGAGAACGGCGGATATTTTATAACCAGAGCCTTAAAAATAGATTAACTAAATGGAAAGACACTTTCCTTCCTTCTCAAAATGGTTTAAATCAAGGCCACTTAATTAATACCATTGAAATGGCATTGGCTATGAGAAATAGAATATGATGACCTGCCCCAAAATTTGGAGAATGAATTTCACTGAAGATATTTCATAATTGGTATTAATGCGGGTGACTGTTCATCTCAGTTTTCATCTTTTATCCTGCTATCCTTGATACACACACAGAATATGTATACAGAATCCCAACTCAGTTATTTTCTTCAGCTTTGAATTTTAATAATACTTTAGATTTCTTGAGAATTGCTAGAGATGTATAGTTATACTATCTATTGAAGGATTCATATAAGAATAATATTAACTGAATCACCATCCAAAAAGTTTTTAGGACTGAGAACAAATTCTTGATCCAGTAGCATCTGAGACACACTTGTTTGTAATTTACAAACGAGATTTATTATTATTATTATCTATTGATGGAAAAATCCTTTGTCTTGAACTTTCCTCTTCTGATGTTCTCCTAGGTATCTGAAGATATGGCTAATTTATTATAATCAGAATTCATAGCACTTTTAATCTTCAAAGCAATTTCAAACATTAACCAATTAATCCTCACAACACTCCCGAGTACTATTCATTATTCTATAAATGGAAAGATAAGGCAAAGAGGCTGAGTCTCCCAAAGCCAAAGGGAGTCAAGTGTCAGACCAGAGATGAGAACACAGAAGTTCCTGGCCCCCAGTCTTGTGTCAACCCTCACTTATTTTGCATGTTTCACTTTGTTCAACTCAGGTATACAGCTATGATCAATATATTGCACGTAAGGATGATATCTATGTGGATAAATACTATACAGTTATACAATCAGCTTTGGCTTAAATTAATACATTTTTCTGGATAACATTTTTTGCCACAATAAAAGTCTTCAAAATGACTTTTAGTGATTTTCTTAGAAATATTATGTTATTGAAATTAATGATTAAGAATCATTGAATGTATTTTATTTGGGATATTTTCTAATTTGAAGTTCATTTTATAGCTACTTGCTGCACAACCTAATAATCAAGGAATCATATTTCTTATCGCTAGATATTTTTCAGTTACAGAAATGCATAGCCCTCTTTGAAGCAAATATTGATGTGGTCTCTTTTTAAAGGCATCAGTTCAAATTGAGCCTTACTATAGTTATCAACAAATCCTCTGGACATCAATGGGAAATCACACCCAATTACTCCTAAACTGAATTTTATGTGCAGCATTGCCAACTGTTTAAAAAAAAATCAGATTCAATTCTTCAAGTATTAAATTGCTCTGTGTTCTGTTTGTCTAATATATGTACCAGCGCTGTTGGAGGCAGATTTCAGAAGTTATCTCCTATTGCACTACTCAGAATCAAGAACAATTTACCTTTCTTTCTGCTCTGAAACAATTTGGCAATTAACTAGTGAAATGTGACTGTACATTCTGATTCACTCCTTCTACAGATAAGACCCAGTGAACGTTTTTCATCACTTCCCAAACTCTGCGCATTAAGCTGGACGTGCACTGGTAATTTCCCCCGTTTTAAAACAAATGAAGGAAGTTATAAATAAAGGACAGTGAAATTCATCCATTTTCATTGGGAGAAGGAGGCAGGATGGATTTTCAACTGTCATATGGTGATTTTAAGTAAATACCAATGATTTGTGTGTGCTGTAACCTGTAGAGGGAAAAACATCCCTAATGGGCTATATTGTGCATCCCTTGCTCATCCTGGTAAACTTTCAGATGAGTCAGGATGTTTATCAATGTAAGAGTGACACAATCAGATCCAAAAATGAATTGCTCTCATTATATTGTAGCATCTAGAAATGAGCTGAATGTGTCACAAAGACTAGAACTGGATCTGAATTTCCCCAGTGTCTGGAACTGTTGGCACTGGTTTTTCATTTCAGCCAGGTCGTGAGATTGGAGCTGGCCATGAAGTTTGGGTACAGATTTGGATTCAGATTCCAGGTCTTTCGATCTGTTTGGGTTTGGGAAAATCTCTAGTAACACAAAGCAAACTAGGAACTAAATCATCTGCATGTTCTATGTAAGAATCTTTATTTGGATAATATAGGCTGAATTCTCTGGTGGTGTAAAAATTGGACTAGTTCCTTTGACTTTATTTGGTCTATGCCAAAATATACTATCTGATGACCTGGCCCTATAAACTGGAAAAAGAAAAAGCAACATTACAGTGAAGGTTACTGCCTAGTGAAAGGTACCAAAGAGAATCGTTTGAGACTTCAGTCTTCCATTTGTACAGAACGGGAACATATCTGGCATGGACAGTATAAACAACTCTCTGCCTCCCTGCCAACATGCTTCCATGCTGACCTAAGAGACCCTCTATATGACAGGAAGTGTAGTTCATTATTTCTCTCTATTCAGTCCTTGGCCTCTCTGCTGAGAATGGCATCATTCATGTTGTTGCATTTTGTGATGCAGACATGTGTCTAATATGAACTGGATTGAGACCAGCAACCCAATCCACTGCAGGCCACCAAACATTTTTGTGGTAGACCAATAGGAAGAAAAAGGATTTTATTTAATGTGATCCAGTTCACCCACGCCCACTTTCAAATAACTCAGTAAACAATTTTTGACTATAGGAAACTCAAGAGGAATACATATCTCCATATAGTGTTCCATATTCTTGGCCTGCATTACATTAATTATGATAATAGCTATATCCATGCAGTAAGCAGAATGAAAGATGCCATTGCATCTTGAGGAACTATCCATTTGAATTAGTACTTGGACTATCCGATGGCGCAGGTGAATTTATCAAATCAGCTTGAAATCCAGCCACGACTAGCTTTCCCCGGATTCCCTGATAATGAGCAACCTACGCTTGGAGATTTTGGCAGTCTCACCTGGTTACACCAGTAAATTTGAGTGAATAGTGGCTTGATTTGTTATTGATTTCCCTGAGGATATATCTGAAGCAGCAATTTTAGTGATAGGTCTTCAGAGTGGAAATGCAGGGCAAAGAAAAAGCTTTGCCCATGAAGGGGGATTCAAGTGGGCACAATCTAATAGCAACAGAAGATTCACCATCAGTAATAAGCTGAACTTAGGTTTCTTTTTCAACTGACTGAGGCAAAGGGGTGGGAAGGAAAATCAACCCTAGCATAAAATCTGCAGTTTAGGGGAAAAATTGGAAATATGTTCAGTTACATTTTCTGCTTTACTGACTATCTGAACTTGTTCAAACCTCTGACACATGACTGTTATCAGATATGATAACTGGTATTTGAGCCTCTAACTCAGTGTATTTGTAACAACCATCATCTTGCCCGACACCCTGTGGATTGCACTGGGGACCGCCAAAGCTAAAAATTGGAGCTAAAGCTTTGTAGGAGGGGCTGTAACAGACTCATATCCTGTGTGGCTCGAGCAGACTGGGGGACCTGTAACACACACTCACCTGTGGGTTACATGTTCACTTAGTAGTTTCAGATATTTCCATATTACAGTTGGGTAAAATGTCTGGGTTTTGTGGAACATGAACATTTGGCAGCATATGTGGAATGGTAGAAAATGATAAATCAGTGGGATAGGCATGTCCGTGAGGTTTTTAAGGTCAGGCCTGACAAAGCCCTGGCTGGGATGATTTAGTTGGGAATTGGCCCTGCTTTGAGCAGGGGGTTGGACTAGATGACCTCCTGAGGTCTCTTCCAACCCTGATATTCTATTATTCTATGATTTCAGGGCCGAGCTCTTGGTCTTGTGAACTGCTTGAGAACATTAATGGAATGTAAATAAATTCCCTGAAACCTCATTTTCAGGGCA
Source organism: Trachemys scripta elegans (assembly GCF_013100865.1). Lineage (NCBI taxonomy): Eukaryota > Metazoa > Chordata > Testudines > Emydidae > Trachemys > Trachemys scripta. Next base: position 9,267,365 of record NC_048309.1, read on the forward strand.
AGCAAATGGTTATGGCTGCAAATGTGGCTGGGCAAGGGAAAGAGAATACTGTAAGAGCAGGTATCGGATCACTGTTTGTAATTCATACAGCAATGAAGTTTGATTTTTTTTTTACATACACCTCACCAGCAGAGCTTTCATTATTTCTGCTTTTTGTAAGTCAGAAATTCTGTCCTCTTAGCTCTGTAGTAAGGGTATTTCTATTCTTTTTATATGAATGAACAATTGCGCAGTCCTTAAAATGGGTTGCTCCTCTTGGCTGATAATTAGGCTTGGCATACTTTTTATTCTTTATATGATTTTAATGGTTATCTATTTTTAAGTAATTTTCTATTTTTATCAATTTAAATTTTAACAGTTGTGCAAAATAATGTGATTTACACTTCTTTTCAATTGTTATCAATTTACATTTTCACAGTTGAAATATATTGGGGGGGGGGGACCAGGGCCGGCTCCAGACACCAGCTCAGCAAGCAGGTGCTCGGGGCGGCCAAGGAGAAGGGCGGCATGTCGGGCTCTTTAGTGGCAATTCAGCGGCGGGTCCCTCGGTCCCTCTCGGAGGGAAGGACCGGCCACCAAATTCCGCCGAAGAAGAAAGCGACGCGGTGGAGCTGCCGCCGATCACAGCTTTTTTTTTTTTTTTTTGGGGCACTTGGGGCAGCAAAAACCCTGGAGCCGGCCCTGGAGCAGACAGTAGTTATTTAATGACAGCAGATGTTAAGATTCAAAAAGTTAAAGTTTTATAGCCATTAAAACACAAATTATGAACATTAAATGTCAAAACATATGAAGTAAATAGCCTCAAATCAAACTCCAATAAATTCTCAACCAGCATTTTGCTTTTTTTGCCTTTCTGTAAATTTCTATCATCATCATCATCAATGGAAATATTATTTTGTTGGTTTGTGTGTGTACAGTGAACTCGACATTTACTAATAAAAGGCCAATCCTTCCCAAGCCTATGTCCAATCCAGGCTTAACACTAAAACGGTCTGCTCCAAAGCTCGTTAAAATCAAGGGGAGTTATGCTACAGCGCCAACTCGCCATGCCCTTATGAACATGAGTAGCTTTAAATGGGAGTGGTTCACATATACTACTATTCTTTGAAGGATCAGGGTGCAAGTTTAGAATGCTGGATCTGTGGTACATCTGAAAAAGTATCAAATTTGATGACACCAGAAATATGGGAGACCTGTGTCTAGAAAATACCTTAAAAAGGTGATGTTTCCACTCTGAATCTCCCGTTCCCACATCTCAGTGGAGCCTGAGAAATGTACTTTAAACTTTTAATCCTGACACATTTCTTAAGGACACAACCAATTTTAACAGATGGTGGCTAATCCATTAGAATCATGTGCAATACAAGGACAACAAGAGCTGGTGAAATGGATACACTAAACAAGTCCTTCCTGTTATACCATGCTTCCCATATTATATCACACAACCAGCAACTCAGTTTTCTTTTTTCTACCAAGTTCAAGCATCCTGACTTTTTCTTTTATATTTTGCATCACGAAAGATCCATGGGATTTGAAGAATATACTTTTCCTTAAATTAATTTATTCAGACATCTGATTTGTCGTGGTTTCAGATGCCATTGTGTCCAAGTTGTATCAATATGAAAGAAATAGGATTCAAAACCCAGTGGCATTCTTCCTATTCAAAGGCTAACCAAGAATATAACTTAAATCAAGCTAATGCAGAGCTTTCATCAACATTGTTTGTTGCGACTTTAGCAGAAGCGATGTTTTTCTACAAAAATCCACCATTTGGGCAGGCTGTTAAAAACAAATGAACCCTCTCCCCAACTGAATCTACTATGTTTTCCCAAATGGTGAAATATTTCCTATTCATTTTGCACTGACTAATAAGCCAGTACATCTACCCATTTTGCAACAGCATATACATGTTCTCAACTACAAAAGCAGCAAAAGAAAGAAATGTGTATTGTGGTTGACTTGTCTCCAATTACCAAACTTTTACATGACTGGAAGAAAAGCCTGTTTCACTGGCACAAGCTGAGAGGTTGCAAATTTTTCTATGAACAAATGAGGAACATTCTGTCAAGACAATGACACAGCATTTATGATTGTGCCTACTCATGGAATTTTGTCCTTTTCAAAATCAGACAACTATGGCCCTCATCCAAAGCCCATTATGCAATGGAAAGATTCCCATTGACTTCAGTGGGCTTTGCATAGACCGTAAATGAACAGAGACATTAGAGCTGCCCAGTGTTTTTGCATGCACATATGTAGGGATTTCTGAGTGCAAACATATTACCTTCCTCTACCCTTTGAAATGTGGTCCTTGGGTTGGCAAGCTACAACATTTGCAGAGTGCTCTCTCTCCTCTGACATAAGACTTGTCTTTCTTCAGAGAAAGACGAAACGTATCTGAATACACAATTCCCACTATGCTCAATTTCACGATAATCACCACTTTTGGTGGATGCCTGGGTCACATTGTTCAGTGGTGGGTATGTAGTTGATGAAAAAGTATAAAATATATATCTCTATTATAAATGCACAAGAATGTTTGTCACTTCCAGAGCTAAGATGTTCAGTAATATTCATGATGAAGTTTGTAATGCAGGGTAATTTGATTTGATGTGAAATTCTGTTTTGCTCCATCATAACCACTTTATTGGTGTCATACTGGCTAGACATTTTATCAAGCTGTCTACTTTCTCTGATGTTCATGTTAAAACCTATTTTGAAGTACAAAGAATATTACAGCGTGCCTATTATACCACTACTCAGCGAACAATTTTAGCTTCATATACTTTAAGGACATGCTTTAAGATTTCTGCAAAATTGAGTTAAGGTTGCTCTGAAATTGAAAGACATGGATTTTACTCTTTTCTACCAAGGGACTGTTTTAACTGGTGTAAATCCACTCATTTCAATGGAGTTATTCTTGGTTTGCAACTGTGAGATCAGAATCAGTTCTCCCAAAAGACCAGGGACATGCAGTGGATAATGGCTTATTTTCTTTCTCAGCAATGTGAGCTTTTGATACAACTCACTGAAAGCAGCTTTCCTCTTCAAGGAGTAGATTCTTACAACTTGGGTTTTCTTTGGAGAACAACAAATTAGCTCAAAATTTAAGATGAAGACTCACATTTTGGTATGTGATGTCAGGTTGCATCAGTCATGTTTCATTATATAACAATTCACCAGGAGTGACACTATTGGAAGTAACTTTGCACAACACATGTCTACTAAAACCATTAAAACAAATTGCTTTGTCACCACTGTGGTTTAGACAAATATACTTTAAAGAACAATAATTCACTACCTGTGAAAAAAAGGGTATAGGTAAAGTGTTTGCAAACCATACACTTTGCAAATACAGTAGAGACTGCTGGGAATTTCATTGCTGCACTGTGTGGGGTAACAAAATGCATTGTATCGTGATACAAAAATTAGGCAGAGTAAACATATCTGTACACTACCAACCTACCACCTGCCCTTGCACACACTGAGGTCAATGACAGTTTATTTCACAGAAATGTTGGGCCGGAAATGACTTCAAAAAGTCATCAGATCCACCCCCCTGTGCTGAGGCAGGACTGGGTAAACCAAGACCATGCCTGACAGGTGTTTGTCCAACCTGTTCTTAAACCCCTTCAATTATGGGGATTTCACAACCTCCCCTGGAAGCCTATTCCAGAGCTTCTCTACCCTATAGATAGAAAGTTTTTTCCAAATATCTAACCTAAATCTCTTGCTGCAGATTAAGCACCTTCAGAAGAACAGTTGATCACTGTCCTCTTTTTAACTGCCTTTAACATACTTGATGACTATTATCAGATCCCCCTTAGTTTTCTTTTCTCAAGATTAAACATACCCATTTTTTTAAAATCTTTCCTCATAAGTCATGTTTTCTAAACCTTTTTATCATTTTTGTTGCTCTCCTCTGGACTATCTTCCATTTGTCCCCATCTTTCTTAAAGTTTGGCACCCAGAACTGGGCACAGCACTCTAGCTGAGGCTTCACCAGTGCTGAGTAGAGCAGGCCAATTATCTCCCATGTCTTACATATGTTAATACATCCCAGAATTATATTTGTCTTTTTCACAACTGCTTCACACTGTTGATTCATATTCAAGTTGTGATCCACTGTAACCCCCAGATTCTTTTCAGCAGTACTACAACCTACTTCCCTATTTTGTAGCTGTTCATTTGATTTTTCCTTCCTACGTGAAGTACTTTGCACTTATCTTTACCGAATTTCATTTTGTGGATATCAGACGAATTCTCCAATTTGTCAAGGTTGTTTTGAATTCTAATCCTGTCCTATAATGGGGTTTGCAACCGTACCAGCTTTAATGTCATCTGCACATTTTATAGGCATATTCTCCACTTCATTATCCAAGTCATTTCAGTGGGAGAAGGATCAAACCTAGCAGTTACTTCACATCTAATTCCATCTTGGAATCCCCACCACCACCACCCCGTGCACACATACAAGAAATTAGATCCTGTTGGATTTGAATTTGATTAAAGATCATTTCTCTCAGTGGGCAGATTCAGATCAAGGGTCACCTCAGATACCTCCTATCAATGGAGGTTCAACATGCACCAATCTCTACTGAGGGCTACTTGGAAATCCCAAGCATACCACATCCCAAACACAGATTTTGCTTTTTCTAGGCCCTGTTGGAGCACCAGGATACTCTATGGCTCCAATTTTTAAAACAGAAAGTTTGCATTCTTATTTTATCACTTTCTGCTACTGAGTCATACTGCTACAAATTCAGTAATCATCATGCAGATACAGTAGCGTGTTTCAAAAGAGGGCTGCTGAAACTGAATATCATGGCATGCATTGACAACTAGTTTAAGAATTTCATTATATTATAGCTTAAAAATTTCTGTTTTTTTACTCTCTCACTAAAAAAAGAGTCAGTGTCAAACTTGTCTTCGTGCCCCGCCCCACGCCCACTCACATAAGTTCTCCAATGAGAAGTATCAACTGATGCAAAATTCAAAGTTAGTTCATCAGCATGGGTTGTCATTCTGTTGCAAGTAGATGTAATGGGCATTAGGTCAAATGTTGAGCTGAATTGTGTTTGACACATCCCAGAGACTTTCTTGCACATCTGAATTGCAGAATGTGCTCTTGGCAGAGCTAATTCAATTGGTAATGGATTCTTAATGTGAACCACTACACATTCCACATGTACAATCATTTAAGCAGTAGTGGTTTTTTTTTTCCATATAGCTTTATGCCACTCTAATACCAGCTTTTTGGAAACATATAACTATTCATATAATATATCAAGAAAATGGTTTAAGCATAATATTTGAAGAACTGGTACTACCTGAAACCAAGGGTTCACGTCCTGTCTTTTATACTGTGCCCCATTCTCCCAAGACAAATTAAATTCAGGGTATTTTAGCATGTAGGTCTTTCAGCAAAGTTCTTAAAACAACAATGTCCTTTCTCTGCTGTGTGAACACTGAAGACCCTATAAGACTTCCTGTAAAAGTTGGAATTTGCCTAGGGTGACCAGATGTCCCAATTTTATAGGGACAGTCCTGATATTCAGGGCTTTTTCTTATATTAGCACCTATTACCTCCCACCCCCTCTCTGATTTTTCACACTTTCTATCTGGTCATCCTAAATTTGCTCCGATGTACTTAGCCATGTATGGTAGTTGGACACATAGGAAGCTGTGGTATTTTCTGTAAACTAATTGGATTCAGGAGTAGTAAATGCCCTAACAGAGTATAGTATTTCTGGATACTAATTAACAACATGCGAGAAGCCCCTAGTCAGAATCTACACATCTACACCCAACCTATAGTTTAAAAAAAAAAAAAAAAAAGGATTAGAAACTACTAGTTGCATACCCTCTAGCAAAGAAAGCATTGTACAGACTGTTAATTCTTATAAAGAATTGTATACCTTTTAAATTACTATCCCCAACTTCTCTCCCACCTATAAATCAAGAAACTGGAAAATGTAGCAATATTTTATGCTGTACACAGTAAAAATTTAAAATCAGATTAGAAAACATGGTTGCCATGGCACCTGAGAACTATACTTTCATGCAAAGCAATTTAACAGATGTGAAAGAATTGAACCTTATAGCAGGCACAGTACAATTCTTAGATGAAATTAAAAAACACTGCAAGGAAATTTCCAATAGAGGCTGGTGTGGAATGGCCCTTGTTCCAGATTTCAAGGGGCTGCCCCTCTCTTATCTAATGTTTGTAACTGGACCAGTCTGGCCGTGAGGAATGATATATCCTGGGATGAGTCCCCTCTCCTGGGCTGCAATATTAGCCACCTTTATGTTAATAGGAGCTTTGCCATTGACTTCAGTGAAGCCAGATTTTCATCCCTGGTTTTATGAGAGTAGATTGCAAAACATAGCATTTAGGGAGAAGAGCACTCTCCTAGAAAAGAAGGCTGCTGGAACTGCAGTCTGATATGCCATCTTGGCTCCAAGGGACAGTTCAGATAGCCTCTCCTGTTACAAATGCAGTTACTGTGGGTCTCCTGCATTAAATTTAAAAGAGAAAAACCGTATCGGTACATGCATGAGGCTAGGCGTGCTTTCCATTTCTAATATGTATGTGTGTTGCATGCATTCCCTTCCTTTCCATTAAGTGGTAATATTGAACATAGTTTGGAAGAGAAAAAAAGTAACAGCGGAAATACTAAGAATGCAGCACGGCCAAATGGGAACCTGGGATAATAGTGAACAGCAAATGAGATACTAGCTTTTCATACTATTGTTGCACAACTCCTAACTCTACTTTGGGCTGCATATACAGAGACCTCATATTAGGGAACAATGAGTTGATGATCTCTCGTTATATGACACTGATGAACTTTCATGTACAGATATATCAAGGTTGTTTAGAAGAAATCCTATTGTCTGCCAACTGAGGACAACTCAGATTCTGAGCTAAACATACTATTGACCTGCACTGAAAGATTCTGGGCCAGATTTTAAAAATTGCTCTATACCAACAGCTCCTATTTAGACAGCTGAATAAGTGGCCAGGAGAGCTGGTTGAAAAATGCTCCTGTTAGACGAAACAGGTTAAGGACTATTTAGAAAAGCTGGACATACACAAGCCCATGGGGCTGGATGCAATGCATGCAAGGGTGCTGGGGGAGTTGGCTGATGAGTTAAAGAGATTTTCAAAAGGAGCTGAACACCCACTAGTTCCCATTTCAATCTGGCCATTTCATGTACATAACTAAATCGTAGGAAGTTCTTTTCAAAATCTGCCCTAACTGTGGGTGCTGGGCAATTTTGAAAACTTGTCCCTCTGTGTATACATTAACAGACTAGTAAGACCAGAAGCTAAACATGAAATATGGCTTCCTATCTTGAAACACCACAAATGGCAGAATAAACAATCAAATTTTCCAATTAGCCCATGTCATTAAATTCTTTCTGTGCCCCAGACACCACTCCTGAAAGACAGCACATGGTTAATGTGCAGCTAGGAAAAAGAAAAATTGGGATAACTATATTTAGTGGTTGGGCAACCAGATTTGATCCCCCCTTGGAGACTGCACCTTGATGGGGGAAGGCTTCTATTTCCAATGAATCTGAAAGCTAGGTTAGCAGGAGTTTTAACTCCTGGTAGGGCCACCCAAGCTGGACAGGTCAAAGGATAGGGACCAGCTGAATGTCCATGTCCTCCAGATTGTGGGTTGAGTAATAGGCCAGTAACCTATCCCCTGAAAAAAATTATAGAAACTACTAGGTACCCATTCCGACAAACACATGATAGACAGAGCCTTGTTCATTCCCTAAGCAATGTCTGACAGCTTGGGAAGGATTCAGAATCAGATTTGATAGCGAGCCTATCCATGAGGACGTTTATCCTTTCTGAGGTGGACTCCTACTTATATCAGTACCACAGTGGGATTCACAAATGGAAGGAATTCAGAGAAAATGACAAAACATATGATTGTCCCATGTAGGTGGGATGGGCAAGATGATTGGATTTCCATGATTCTCTGACCCTAAGGTATTCCAGGGAAATCCTGAAAAGGGAAAACAAGGAAAGTTAATAGAGCAGTGAGAAGATGCTTGCAATTGCAGGACATCTATGTTTGTGGAAGGCCCATATGACAGCTAACTCTGGGGTAGTCTCTCCCTTTAAGTTACTTGGCAATCATTTTGGTTTAGAGGTAAAGCTCTCATGTAGCTTTAATTGCCATTAAAAAAAATAGCTTTGTAACACACATTGGAGATAAAACAGATTTATAAGGGAGTCCCTCTCCCTCCATAAATTAAATGTTTAATTTTGCAGTGAAAAAATTAGATACTGTATTGGGACAACAGGATAATATGTCGTGTCAAGTCTGTCAATACATGAACTACTGGAACAATAACTTGATATAAAATTTGATGAACTGCATTGTCCTCTGCTTCTTATAAAAGTGAACACCTTGTCGCATGTTATACTGCCAGAGAGAGCGTAACTCCCATAGAAACACTTTCTGCTCAAAGTTTCACTTTCCCTTAAAGAGGGAGTATCTCAAGGAAAACAAAACAATTAGTAATAGACAGCAAACAGAATGTGTTCCAGGACAGGAGAACATATGGGAAATCACCATGCAAGTACTTTAACAAAACACTATTTTGTATGCCTAAATCATTTATTCTTCAAGGAAATTGAAAATGTAAAAGAAAACACAGATAAATTACTTTAATGTCACATCTGCAATGGCAGTCACAGCTCAGGTATTCTCCTAACTAAACCAGGAGATAATCTTTTCCCTTATTTTAAATGTTTTAGACTGTTCTTTGAAGTATACAATGGAAAGTATAGTACTAGCTCTCAGACAAATGTTGCTCTCTGATCTGATATGCAGTTCTCATTATATGGCCCTGATCCAGCAAAGCCCTTAAGCACATGCTTAGTTTTAGTTACATAAGTGGTCCCATTGAAGTCATATGGCTGCGCATCTCCCATATGCTCTCTTTCCCAATGGCCCTAATACATTAAAGACCTTAGGCACATGCTTAACTTTAAGCATGTGAGTAATCCCATTGAACTCAAGGGAAAGGCTTCTGTGGGAATGTATCATCCTTACTCCAACCTAATGGAAAGCTCCATGAGGAGGTAAGGGTCACGATGGGACACTTGCCAGGCAACAGTTCATGGCCTTATGTAAGGCCCCCTGGTGGTCTAGGATTATATAAGATGATCATGGCTTTATGTAAGACCCCCTGGTGGTCTAGGATTATATAAGATGATCATGGCCTTATGTAAGGCCCCCTGGTGGTCTAGTATTATATAAGATGAGGTAAACAAATCATGGCCTTATGTAAGGAACGGTTGAACCAATCGGTGTGGGGCTATACATGTGATAAACACATGATTCTCCTTCTTGTCCAATCCGTAGATGTGTTGTTATAGCCTAATTGTGTTATGTAATGTTGAGAAAAACTATAAAAGAAAGCTTGCAATAAACAGGATTCGGATTCAGCTTGCAACCACATTGGTCGTGTGCTTTATCTGCTCCGCATGGAACCCCACAGGCTTCCATGGTTTCATATGAAATACAAGCTTAAGTGCTTTGATAGATCAGGGCAATTGATATCAGACTCATCTTCACTACAGCCTTTATCTGCATAGTGGGACAGTTAAGAGCTCACCTTTGAGATTCTAAGAACCCTTCTGAAAAGATCTGGCAAAAATACTGAATAGTGAAAAAAAAAATGACATCAACGAGGTTTGCACACAGGAAAGGGTGGGAAGGAATAGCTCAGTGGTTTGAGCATTGGCCTGCTAAACCAAGGGCTGTGAGCTCAATCCTTGAGGGGGCCACTTAGGGATCTGGGGTAAAATCACTACTGGGTGCTGCTGGTGAAGGCAGGGGGCTGGACTTGATGACCTTTCCAGGTCCCTTCCAGTTCCTTTAAAACTACTGTGCTAGTACACAGTATAAATACTTTGCAATATGGAAAACAGCCACCATGGAACTCATTTTGTCTAATTTTGAACCTAATGGAAAAGCACGTATATTTCAGTTCAGCTATAACTCAGAAGTCATTAGGTTATTGTTCAGCTCAGGAGAGACTGAGAAAAAGAGAATGAGAAGGGGAAGAAAAACAGTACAGACTACGGGCCAGATTTGCAGCGGGTGGAAATCAATGTAACTCCATTAAAGTCAATGGAGATGCGCCAGCGTACCCCAGTTGAGGATCTGACCCTATATATCGTAAACAAGCTACTCTCTCATGACAACTTAATTCTGGGGGGTTCTTCTATCCTTCCAGCAATGTGTCGTCACAGATTTCTTTTTAGCACAATAAACATTCAGTTAAGAGAGAAATAAGTTTGATATTAAAAAACGAATCCAAATTACAGGAAACTAGAGGTTTATGACCTTGAAATTTTTTTATGTGTGTAGAGAAGAGTCCAGGTTTCTCTCAAAGCCCACTCCTGGTTTGCATTCTCTGTATAGACAGTTTCAAATGAAAGGCAAAGGGCAAACATCTGTAATGTGTTTAGGCACCTAAAGACACAAACAGGCTCCTGGTGGGATTTTCAAAAGTCCAATGGGAGTTAGGTGCATAGGTGATTTGAAAATCCCATGAGGCACATACCTGCAACTTTAAATACCCAAATACCTTAAAAACCTGGCCCAAAGTACTTTACAAATAGGCTTGGCAGAATTCAATTTGAATTTTTGTATTATTTTGACAGATATTGATGTTTATTTTTGAGAACTTTCTTTGATTATCATCAATTTCACTTTCACAGTTGTACAAAATTATGGGTTTTAATCATTTCTTTAGATTTTTTCCATTTAAATTTTCACAATTTCTGGAAATTGTGTAGGGCGTCAGACAATAGAGGGAGTCAGACAATAATTACTCAGTGATAGCAGACACAGACGCGAAAAGTTAAAACTTTATAATCATCAAGAACACAAATTGTCAACATCACATGTCAATATATACTAAATAAATATCCTTAAATCAATTTCTAATAAGATGTCAAACAGCATTTCTTACTTTGCTTAACTGTATATTTCAATTATCAATAGAGATATTTTTTCATCAGTTTGTCTATGTAGAGTGAAATCAACATTAACCGACATTTACCAATAAAAATCAAATCCTTCTAAGCCTATTTATAAATGTTGAGTCAAAAATCCAATTGACCTCAATGAAATTGGGATTTGGCCCATGAATTATGCCTTACGGCTCCTCTGTGAGATAGATATTCATGTTGGAATGTATAAAATAACCCATTACAAGTAATAAAATAAATTACTTTTACATCAATTTTTGGGAAAAATTGTTTGGGAGAAGAGCAGGTTACAATATAGGAGAGAGAGAATTTTGTATAATAGCCTGTGATATTAGCTGATATTAGCAATAGCTGAGTTGTGATACGATGTATTTTCCATTTGGAGTAAGAAGGAACAGTAAAGGTTTGAGTAATGAATAGAGACTGAAATCCATAAATGCTTTGTGCAAAAGCCTGTGTATTTCATCCAGATCTCTCTCGTTTTTACTGATGAAGGTATGGCTGAACCCTGTGATACTGACCTTGATCAATAAGGTTCCATGTCAAGAAATGCTCAGTGTTAAGAGGATGCCAGAAACATTTCAATATTTTTCTCATCCTTTATTTTGCTTGTAACCACTTGGCCCTCTCATGAAGAGAGAAGTTTGGTGCAAGCGTAACCCATACCTGCTTGGTGTGGCACTCTGTCCCCATCTACAGCACCTAGACCAGCTAGAGATTGATGCGTTTGCTACAGTCTTGGCTAAAGAACACATGCATTTTAGCTCATGCCTTAAGTTCCAGAGGTCCCAGGTTTGATCCTGGCAGATGACGACCGGGGTCTGTCGGCATTACGCAAGGTTCTGCTGATTTAATTCCATTTCTAAGACTGCATTCAACATCACTTAAAGAGTGATACCATTAGCTGTTCATATTATCCAATACATTTCTTATTAACAATAATCTATCACACTGCATGGCGATTATTACAATCTGAGCAATAAGAGTTTTAGAATAAATGAACTGGCATACTTGACTAACCTTGAAACCTGCTTTATACATTAAAAATGCTTTTTCCCCTCATGAACACTTCAGTCACTTCACTTTCCTTATGTTCTTCAAACCTGAATTGTATTTCTTATTCTTTTTTTTAACTCTTGCCATTGATTCACGTGAATCTATTCAAGCATGTGGAACAATTTTTTTAAGATAAACCATCATATGAAACTAAAAACACTTACTTTCTCCCTTCTTTTTAGCCATCAAAAGTGGGTCCTTACTTGCCCCAATGCCCAGGTCAAGACGATAGTAAAGACAAATTTACTTTGTCCCTAAAGCATGAAGATGAACATTGCTCAAAGCAGAGATCATGGGAATTTCCCCTACCTCACTCCCATGCAATCATACTTCATACAAATATCATTTAAAATGAAAAAAGCAACAGAGGGTCCTGTGGCACCTTTAAGACTAACAGAAGTATTGGGAGCATAAGCTTTCGTGGGTAAGAACCTCACTTCTTCAGATGCAAGTAATGGAAATCTCCAGAGGCAGGTATAAATCAGTATCGAGATAATGAGGTTAGTTCAATCAGGGGGGGTGAGGTGCTCTGCTAGCAGTTGAGGTGTGAACACCCAGGGAGGAGAAGCTGCTTCTGTAGTTGGATAGCCATTCACAGTCTTTGTTTGATCCTGATCTGATGGTGTCAAATTTGCAAATGAACTGGAGCTCAACAGTTTCTCTTTGGAGTCTGGTCCTGAAGTTTTTTTTGCTGTAAGATGGCTACCTTTACATCTGCTATTGTGTGGCCAGGGAGGTTGAAGTGTTCTCCTACAGGTTTTAGAACAGTTTACAATTCACACCTGTTAACCCCTAATTCTAATGTGGACCAACTCCACTTTAATACTAAAATTAATTGGCTACATATAAAGTGTATCTTCTAAATAACCGCAGTGTAGATGACTGGCAATAAGAGTGTGTCTGTTCAATACACTAATTCTTCTCTCTACTAAATTTTGCTATGAAGACTAGGGAAGAGTTAATAGTAAAATATATTCCAAAGTGAACGATTTGATGCTAATAAAGTTAACACTTTCCACCGGGCATAGGACAAATTGGAATATCAGGGTTTAATCTTGCACTATTGAAATCACCGTCAGTGTGTGCAATCGCTACAATTGCAAGTATCACTCTGAAAACTGCTAGTCCAAGTGGCTAATTAGGCACGACTATGCATGCAGCTCACCAATTAGGCGATTGATGCTTAGCATTTTTGAAAGTCTCATCCTTAATTGCATGTATATATCTGAATTTCTAATTCTGTGAAGGAGAAAGGAAGTGAACTGACAATATTCTAACCATGAGATTAACTAAAAGAAAAGAACAAGCAGAAGAACATCAGGAAAAGAACCAGCAACTAGGAGTCAAAAGACAGGAAGAAGATGTTGCAAAAGGTCCATAATGTAGAACAGGACATAGGTGAGAGATAGGAATTTGAAAGTAACATGAATAGGATAAGATAATAAACAGAGTGATAGCAACAGAAATAAAACTGGGAGATGAAAGGGAAAAGAAGTGAAAATAAACCCAAGCTGTGCACTTCATACTCACAAAAAAGTGGAGCATAACTAACCAAAATGACATGAAAATCAAAATAAACAGAAAGAAGAACAGGAGTACTTGTGGCACCTTAGAGACTAACAAATTTATTAGAGCATAAGCTTTCGTGGACTACAGCCCACTTCTTCGGATGCATATAGAATGGAACATATATTGAGGAGATATATATACACACATACAGAGAGCATAAACAGGTGGGAGTTGTCTTACCAACTCTGAGAGGCCAATTAATTAAGAGAAAAAAAACTTTTGAAGTGATAATCAAGCTAGGCCAGTACAGACAGTTTGATAATAGGTGTGAGAGTACTTACAAGGGGAGATAGAGTCAATGTTTGTAATGGCTCAGCCATTCCCAGTCCTTATTCAAACCGGAGTTGATTGTGTCTAGTTTGCACAATCCTACTGACCAAACCTACTGACCGCTACACTCAACTACATGCCTCCAGCTTCCATCCAGGACACACCACACGATCCATTGTCTACAGCCAAGCTCTAAGATATAACCGCATTTGCTCCAATCCCTCGGATAGAGACAAGCACCTACAAGATCTCTATCAAGCATTCTTAAAACTACAATACCCACCTGCTGAAGTGAAAAAACAGATTGACAGAGCCAAACGAGTACCCAGAAGTCACCTCCTACAAGACAGGCCCAACAAAGAAAATAACAGAACACCACTAGCTGTCACCTTCAGCCCCCAACTAAAACCTCTCCAGCGCATCATCAGAGATCTACAACCTATCCTGAAAGATGATCCTTTTCTCTCACAGATCTTGGGAGACAGACCTGTCCTCGCTTACAGACAACCCCCCAACCTAAAGCAAATACTCACCAGCAACCACACATCACTGAACAAAACCACTAACCCAGGAACCTATCCTTGTAACAAACCCCGATGCCAACTCTGTCCACATATCTATTCAAGTGACATCATCATAGGACCTAATCACATCAGCCATACCATCAGGGGCTCGTTCACCTGCACATCTACCAATGTGATATATGCCATCATGTGCCAGCAATGCCCCTCTGCCATGTACATTGGCCAAACCAGACAGTCTCTACGCAAAAGAATTAATGGACACAAATCTGACATCAGGAATCAAAATACTCAAAAACCAGTGGGAGAACACTTTAACCTGTCTGGTCATTCAGTGACAGACCTGCGGGTGGCTATATTACAACAGAAAAACTTCAAAAACAGACTCCAAAGAGAGACTGCAGAGCTAGAATTGATATGCAAACTAGACACAATCAACTCCGGTTTGAATAAGGACCGGGAATGGCTGAGCCATTACAAACATTGACTCTATCTCCCCTTGTAAGTACACTCACACCTATTATCAAACTGTCTGTACTGGCCTAGCTTGATTATCACTTCAAAAGTTTTTTTTCTCTTAATTAATTGGCCTCTCAGAGTTGGTAAGACAACTCCCACCTGTTTATGCTCTCTGTATGTGTGTATATATATCTCCTCAATATATGTTCCATTCTATATGCATCCAAAGAAGTGGGCTGTAGTCCACGAAAGCTTATGCTCTAATAAATTTGTTAGTCTCTAAGGTGCCACAAGTACTCCTGTTCTTCTTTTTGCGGATACAGACTAACACGGCTGTTACTCTGAAACCTGTCAAAATAAACAGAGGTAATTGAAACCGGATGAGAAGCAAAATTAAAGTTAAGTCACTTCAAACCACAAATCTAAATGGAGAAGAATGAAACAAAACCAACAAGTACTCCAAAGAACTCAAAACAAGAGAGACATGCAAATAATGAGACCAACAGGTTCTTGGTTTATTTAATTTAACGTCTAGAGCTGAGGAAGGTGGGTCCCAATGCTGCAGATGTCTGCATGGTAACATTTCTGAGCAATTTCTCTACAGATCTGTTAATTTTTCTCATTACAAAAGCAAACATTTTTATTAGGGCTGGACACAGAAAGCGCTAGCATTGTGAGCGAGGAGCAAAGCTATGGGATTTAGTGTCCAATATATAGATTTAAGGCTAGCCAGAAGAGACGGTGCTTTAGTGACATAGTTAATATGCCTTCTTCTGAAGGAGGTAAAGACAGGCCCAAATCCAAGCAGCCAAACTTGGGAGCCTTTAGGCCATAAAATTCCACCATGGCAGTAGCTGCATTGTGGGGACTGCTGTAGATCTTTCTGTCCAAGGGGGGAAAAGGCCAATGGATCCAGATAACACTAGATCCATTGCCCTTCTCTCTGTTTTTGCTCCAACCCACTCTTGCCACCCACTCCAAGCACCAATATGTGCATGTAAGCAGGGAGTCTCCACGAAACATCCATGCAGGGCATACCCAGTGTTCCTGTTTTACAAATTCTGCCACCCTCTTCCCCCATGCAGCAGAAGTGCACCAGTTCCACTAGGCAGATATAGAGCGAGGACGATGTGTAAAGGGAAGAGCCAAAGCTAGTTTCCTTAATTCATAAATGAAATGCCGTAGGTTCTCTCTGACCAGAAATATTCTCCCGTGTTGGGAGACCCACGTTCTGTGCTAGAACAAAATTTCCCTTGTTTTACACTAAGCCTCAAATTATTTGCGAGTCTGCATCGATACTTGATTTCTGGCACAGTCTGGCTAAACAATGTCTAATTGTTACTGACTTCCCAGATGGTCATTCTAAATATCAGGAGAAGGGCAACCAAGCTAGCAATCAGGTCTCATTTAGTTTAAGTCAGTACCTAACAGCGGTCTTTTTCTTTCTTATACACTCATGCAGAGCTTTGTGTTTTTCCAAGACTCTCCTGCGCATGCAGCAAATAGAGTTTCAATGAGCTGGAAAGGCCTGACTTCAGGTGATGTTTTAGTAAATTGTCCCTATTCTTCTCCTCCTTCTGCTCATTTTGCTATGTGTATGTGTGTCCACTACAGTTGCACACTTAACTTTAAACTAGGGAGGAAGTGGCTTGATTTCTGTGCTGCCTTCAGCCTATTTAAGGGGTTTAGGTTCACATGCAGGAGGCACATCATGAAATACATAGCTGCTCAAATCACACAGAAAGCGTGAAATAGTCAAAGTGCACACGAACAATTAACTCTGTTTATGATACATATCACGCTGACACTGCTGGAGAGTGTCATTAAACCAGAAAGGAAGGTCAGAAACCACCTCTAGCTTACAGAGAACTAAGCTGTTATGTGATGATTCTTACTGAGAGCATCCACTAACAGATTAAGTAGCTGTTGCAAAACCAAAAACCATGTGTATCAGGTGCATGAGGCATGAAGCCAGAGGTCAAATGCCACCAGCATCAGAGAAGTGATGCTCTTGTTCTCACTGTAATCATGAATCCAAGGAAATGTGTGTCAAATCTATGGCAGCAACAGTGGTGCCAAAATGGATACCCATCTCATTGCTTCTGTACAAACCGCTCATTCAGCATCTCCTGTGGTGACTACTTCCTCATCACTCCATCCCCCTACCAGGCAAATATCTTTTTAGAATATCCTCATACCTTCCCTTACAAAGATTTTGTGATTTGTAATGATTCCATAATTGACTAATGTTACCTTTGTAGGCCATGTAACGCAACGTTTCATTTATATGGATGCATCATTTTTTGAGATCCTCTAAGTGTAACCTTTTCTGCACTGGTCAATTTTTACATCCATGATAGGCAGAAACACAAACATCTGGTAGGTGTTCGGTTAGTTGTTTACTTATGCCTGGGAACCATGTACGGAGACAGAAAAATGCTTTTGACTGTGTAAGTGTGAATCTGAGCTTACGCCTCTAAACCATAGCCATTGGGCCAGAAAAATCTCAACAACAAATATAATTAGCTGGCCTCTATCGCAACATGTTTACAGCAACCTGAAGGGCATTAAGTCTGTCTGTAGCTACAGTTCCTCTAGCTATCCTCTGTCACTACATCATAACAAGGATCAGAAGATGTGTGAGAGCAGCCTGAGTGCATTCTAATTTTCATGCCATTGCACATTTAGGCCCTATCTGGCTTACATTTTTTTTTTCTTTTTGGTGCCTTAAGAACCTTTTGGGAAAAAGATTCATGTTAAATTTGTGTCTGCAGCATGAGTTGGGTGTCACATTATTAAAACTTTAAAAATGTCTTTGTTTAATTACTTTATAAGCAAAAATCATACCCTAACCACACCATTGGTGCAACCTTGTTAGCAAAGTAATGGCAGAACATACAGCATAGATAGATTGACAGTGTCTTTTGCTCTTCAGAGCATTTACACTCTCTCCAAGGGTAGGTCTACACTTACCTCCAGGTCTGGCGGTAAGCAATCGATCTTCTGGGATCAATTTATTGCGTCTTGGCTAGACGCGATAAATCGATCCCGGAAGTGCTCGCTGTCGATGCCGGTACTTCAGCTTGGCGAGAGGAGTACGTGGCATCGACGGGGGAGCCTGCCTGCCGCATCTGGACCCGTGGTAAGTTCGAACTAAGGTACTGCGTAGTGGGGGGTTAGTGTGGACCAGGCCCAGGAAACCCTCAAGGGGCATCATTCATATGCCAAGAAGAGGAAATGCAATCTCAATCCCCCCAAAATTGATCTATTGCAAAACAGAAAGGTGCAGCTGTGGAATAATGGACTGGGCGTGGGGCTAGGTGGCAGATACCTGGGTACTGTTCATGATTCTGTGTCTGCCTCGGCAAGTGATCTTGGGCAAATCACTCTGTCTGTCTTCCTGAGTTTCTCCCTCTCTGGGGATACCAGCATTCACCAACCCTTGTAAAGACCTTTGCTAATTTTGGATTAAAAGCTCTGTAACTACAAAATGTCATGATGCTGGTTACTAATGACAATATGTAGTGAAATACAGTTGTAAACAAAAAAGCGTTTCGAACAGGTTTTATATGAAGGGGGAGCTCATTCACTGACAGGAGTCCCACAGAAACATAGGGGTAAAATCGGTGCTTGTGCTTTCATTGTGACACACTAAAGGCAATAACAATGAGGAGTCCTTGTGGCACCTTAGAGACTAACAAATTTATTTGGGCATAAGCTTTCATGGACTAAAACCCACCTCATCAGATGCATGGAGTGGAAAATACAGTAGCAGGTATATTTATACATAGTACATGAAAAGAGGGGAGTTGTCTTACCAGGTGGGGGGGGTCAGTTTAATGAGACAATTTAATCATCAGTAGAATACCAAGGGAGGAAAAAATCACTTTTGTAGTGGTAATGAGGGTGGCCCATTTCAAATAGTTGACAAGAAGGTGTGAGTAACAGTAGGGGGAAATTAGTATTGGAAAATTAGGTTTTGTAATGACTCATCCACTCCCAGTGTTTATTCAGGCCTAATTTGATGGTGTCCAGTTTGCAAATTAATTCCAGTTCTGCAGTTTCACATTGGAGTCTGTTTTTGAAGTTTTTTTGTTGAAGATTTGCCACTTTTAAGTCTGTTATTGAGTGACCAGGAAGGTTGAAGTGTTCTCCTACTGTTTTTTGAATGTTGTAATTCCTGATATCAGATTTGTGTCCATTTATTCTTTTGCATAGAGACTGTTCGGGTTGGCCAATGTACATGGCAGAGGAGCATTGCTGGCACATGATGGCACACATCACATTGGTAGATGTGCAGGTGAATGAGCCTCTGATGGTGTGGCTGATGTGGTTAGGTCCTCTGATGGTGTCCCTTGAATAGATATGCAGACAGAGTTGGCACCAGGATTTGTTGCAGGGTTTGGTTCCTGGGTTAGTGCTTTTGTTGTGTGGTCTGTAGTTGCTGGTGAGTATTTGCTTCAGGTTGGGGGGCTGTCTGTAAGCAAGGACTGGTTTGTCTCCCAAGGCCTGAGAGAGTAAAGGATCGTCCTTCAGGATAGGTAGATCTACAGCCCCCCAACTCCATGCATCTGAAGTGGGTTATAGCCCATGAAAACTTATGCCCAAATAAATTGGTTAGTCTCTAAGGTTCCACAAGGACTCCTCGTTGTTTTTGCTAATACAGACTAACACGGCTACCACTCTGAAACGAAAGGCAATGTAAAACAAAAGACGCCAAATCCTCACCTCTGTGGAAGTCAATTAAGCTATGCCAATTTACACTGGGGGAGGATCTGGCCTGAGAGTAAGGGACACAGCTGAGCCTTTGAAGCAGAGACCTTCTGCACCTCTCTCTGGTGTAAACACTGAAAACAGTTTATATTTCAGTATTAGCCCCTTCAGTCTAACTATGACCCTTGTGACCATAGCAGAATCGGAGCTATTTGTGATGGCCACAAAAAATTCTGTTTTAATTTAAAAAAAAAAAAAAAAACGTTGAAAATGTGTTTCATGGTTATAAAACAATGTTGTGCTACATACAATGGCTACCATAATGAATAGTTCTGTTTTAGCAAAGTGCTAACACCATGAGGTTGCTAGTTACTGAAACTCTACCGTTACCATTCATGGCAGATCTGATTTCCAACCTACTTTCTTTTTTGGTCACATTCCATTTCCTTCCTTCTTAGATTATTTTAGACTTGCGGACCTTTCCCCCTCCACTCAGATTAGCCATCTGTAGAAATAGTGATAAATGACACCAATGTGTAATCCCAGCCACACAGCCCTCCCCTCTCTTTACCCATTCCTCCACAAAATGACACAGACCAGCGAGGTCAATACTTTTAATAAAACAAAATACCACAGCACTTCTTTCCTCATAGTGTGTTGACTGCAGCCACGCTACAAAAATAAGACAATGGCAATACAAATTGTGACTGACAATTCACCATTGAAACAAGACTAATTAAGAGTCTGGAGAGGAATTAGACAAGGGTTGTTTTTGAAGAATACACATTACATATGCAGGGAAATTGAACAGTTATGTCCAATTCAGCCTTTGTTGTTATTTTTTTTTTAAGAAGTGTAGGAAACCCTGACAGCCAACCAAGTTACAGGCGAGTCTCATCTTACACGGGGGTTCCGTTCCGCGGTTAGCGCATAAAGCGAAAACCGCGTATAGTCAAAGTTACATTGAGTTGAATGGCGGGCGGAATCACCCGCACTACAGGTACAGTATTAAAATTGTTATTTTTCTCTCTTTTTTGTTTTGTTTTTGCCGACCGCGTAAAGCTGAAATCGTGCGTGTTAAATGTGTGTAAGATGCGACAGACCTGTACAAACATATCAAATGAGCCAATTGTCATAGGTGAATTATATTACAAGGGCAGGATACTGTAGGATGACTGAGCCTTTTTTGTGTGTCATATACAACACTACAGCTATCCAAACTCAGTGATGCCAACTCCTACATCTTACAATACTTGGTGTCTTGCTTAAAGCCCCAATCCTGAAGTCAGGTGACTGAGAATCTCGGCTTTCATTTAAAAAAAAATGGTTTTAGCCCTCATTGTGGAGAATAGCTCAAAAATGTAACCTAACTCTACCTGAAAGGCTCAAAACAAGAAGGCAAATAAAAGAAAACTAAAATATATTGATTTTTAAGATCTCAATTTTTAAACACATCTTAATTTTTGGTGTTGGCAATACTGCAAACTATTTATTATGAATCATGCTCATTACAAATTGTAGCCACTTTATTTTTGCTAGCTAGTCATTTGCTACCTAGCTCTAAAAGTCTGTTGTCTGTCTGCCAGCTGGTTTTGATTAGTAATTTTCAGCCTATGGGTTCTTTAGAGGCTATTTGTTTCAAATATTTGTTCACTGTGCGTTAGTCCTGGTGTGTGATTGGTGAAACCAAGACACATGGATGAATAATGCACTTATAGCTTTTGGAAAAATAACCTGATCAAAAATTGTGAAACTTTTGGGATTCACAAATGTTTCCATACCTACCCAGTGATTATCCAAATACTGGTGAATAGTAACCAGTATGTACCCAACTCGGCACAAAAATATTTATGGATCAGTGTTTTTACTATCTGACTAGCTGTATACATTACAACATTTGGCTTGTACCTGTTTTCAGGACTGAATACAAAGCTCCTTGGGCTGGATTTGTACTATTCTGCATGCTTGCATGACAACTGCATTTTGGTCATGACCAGGGATTGAAGCAGGGACCTCCACAATTAAAGCACAAGACTCTACAGTTTGAGGTAAAGGATAAAATTAGAAAGAATGGAGCTGTAACATACTCATAAGCTCTATAAACTGGGCACAGAAAGTGGACACAAAACACGCTGACCAGTGGGTTATATTTGCATAGCACTAGGCAGGCTGTCAATGCACAATAAATATTTATTCCCACAAAATGTTTCAAAGTAGGAGCCTAACTGAGGTCGAACATAGCTGGATCTGAATACAAGCATAACCTAATGAAGTGTTTTTATTTTTAAATTATACATTGCATTCAGGATTTTAGACTACATCAAAAATTCCCTTTGTTAACTTGGATTAATATTTTAAAGCAGGAAATATGACAAGGAGACAATGAGAGCATTGTAGCAGATTAAACTAAAAACACCCCTGCCATGTTAAAATAGCTTTAGAAATAAAAGGACAGCTGTTCACAGGATGAAAAGGAGTCGGAATAAATGAAACAACTACATGATGTGCTTATAGTCTTACACATCCTCTCCTAATGCAACACATCTCTCTTTGTACAGTATTTATATTTGTTTCTCAGTAAGATTAACTAAGTCTCTATTATTCAGTTGCATTTATGAGTCAGTTACAAAACCAGCTAAAAAAAATCCTTAACAAGAATCATCTTTCTGAGTTTAGCCTCCAAGCACGATACATGAAGAAAAACAACACCTGTGCCCTGCAAAAGAACACAATGTTCTTTTAGAAAACACACTAATGAGGGGTCAGGCCATATTCTTTAGTGTATGCTGTCTGATTGTTGGGCATGTTTTCTAATTCTTTTGCTACGGCAAAAGAGAATTGTGGGCAGTGTTGGCTGAAAAATAAGAATTTAGTTTCACGAAAAATTGAGATTTCAAAATATGTTTTCATTCCACATCAGAACAAAAATGAAACCTTTCCAAATGTGAGTGAAAAAACAACAGAAACACCCACCTCAGAACAGCCAGCATCCTAGTAGTTACAGCACTCAGATGGGATGTGGAAGACCTAAATCAGGAAGAGCAAGGACTTGAGCGTGGGTCTTCTATATCCCAGGTGAGTGCCTTAACATCTGGGCTACTGTGGAGTCTCTCTGTCTCTCATATGTACATCATAAACTTGATAAACCTTCCTGATGAAAGATTAGTTGAAACCAAATCATTTCTGTGAAAAAGTTATGATTTGACGAATTGACATTTTCCAATGAAAATCGTTGTCAAACATTCCCAACCTGCTCTAGTTGTGGTGATTTTCTGCAAGCTAAATCAGATAAGTGGGAAAAAAAAAAGGCAACACTGTAACTAGCAATTGGGCTTGATTGACTAGGGGATCCCCACAAAGACACCTCACAAGCTAGTGACAGTTTACATCACCAAGACCGCAACTTTATTAAAACACACAACCAACAAGAATGTAAACAAATGCAACAGAGAGAAGAAGGTAGTCTCTGCAGCAAGGCACTTATATCAAGCATGAGCCATCATTTGTCCTGATTGGCTGAATAGCCATTTGACTTAAGGGTCTGCCAGAGATATCATTCAGTTCATGCAGATCTACATGTGAACCAACCAGTGCTTCACCCCCCCAAAAGGGGCTTAGACCAGTCACTAGGATAGATGCCAGACACTTTCCGCTGACGAGTTTTTCAGTCTCAGCTTCATAAGAATCACACAGATCTAGGAGATATATACTCCTTACCATTTCAGCCCAATGAACAGAATGCATTGACTCTCCTATGAAAACTGCCTCTGCCTCAAAGGCTACACATACACTTAGAACTAGGGGTGTGACAGACATTTTCATTCCAGCTCTCATCAAGCTAAAAATGGTTGTGTAGCTGTGGTAGCACAGGCAGTGGCAAATAATGGCATGGGTTAATCGCCCTAAATACACACCCGCCAGGTCCAGTGGGTTTGTACTTGGGATGTCTAGCCCATGTCATTGCTGCCCATTCTACCATGGCTATGCTGCTATTTTTAGCACTCTAGTTCAATGAAAACAAGCTTGTGTATGCATAGGCGCTGACTCTGTGGGTGCTCCAGGTCTGGAGCACCCATGGGGAAAAATTAGTGGGTGCTCTGCACCCACTGGCAGCCAAGCTCCCCGTCCTGCCTCACCTCACCTCCTCCTCTGGCTCCTCCCCTGAGCGTGCCACGTCCCCGCTTCTCCGCCTACCTCCCAGCGCTTGCTGCTGCCAAACAGCAAACAGGGCGGAGGGAGGAGCGGGAACGTAGCGTGATCAGGGGAGGAGGCAGGGCTGGCGCGGGGATTTGGGGAAGGAGTCAGAATAGGGGCAGGGAGGGGGCAGAGTCTTTGGGAAAGGGGATGGAATGGGGGGGGAAGGGGGGGGGGGAGGGGTGTAGCGGGGGCGGGGCCAGAGGCAAGCAGGAGTTGAACACCCACCAGCACCTGAAGAAGTCGGCCCCTATGTGTGTATGTCTACACAAGCTGAGAGTTACACCCTCAAAGTGCAAAATGTGGCCAAAGTTACAACATAATGTAGTGGAACAGGTGGAAACCCAAATGCAATTATAGTTTGGCCTGATCAGCTAAAAACCTTCCATGTTTAGTTGTCCTCGCAACATACATCTAGCAGTTATACACTAATGCACCCTGCCAAGGAATAGAACCACCCCTTGCCCTAAGCTCTGCCCCTGTAACCCTGGGTGCATACGCGCCGACATTCCACTTCCCCGGGTGGTGCTCAAGTCCCGCCCCCACCCCACCCCTTCCCCCAAGGCCCACTCCCACTTCTTCCAACCCACCCTCTCTTCCCACCCCTATTCCACCCCTCCCCCGAGCGCACCCCACCCTCCCAACACCTCCTGCATGCTGCTGAACAGCTGATCGCGGTGGGCAGGAGGCACTCAGAGGGAGGGGGAGGCACTGATCTTCGGGGCCCCCAGCAGGCGGGAACTGCTGGGAGGGAGAGGGAGGAGCTGTTCAGTGAGCCTGCCAGTGGGTGCTGAGCACCCACTATTTTTTCCTGTAGGTGCTCCAGCCATGGAGCATCCATGGAGTCAGCACCTATGCCTGGGTGGGTTGGAGGAAAAACTTTGCTGCGGCTGGAAGAGAGCCTGAATGGCCCTTTCCTCCTCCTCCAGATCAGCTTAAGGAGGGAATGCAGCTCCCTGGCACTTAGAGGGCTCTTTACAGCTGGGCAACCCACTAATCCCTCTTTTTGTCCTATGACAACAGGGGTGTTAATAGAGCAGGAGTACTTGTGGCACCTTAGAGACTAACAAATTTATTTGAGCATAAGCTTTCGTGGGCTACATCCCACTTCTTCGGATGCATAGAAGAGAAGAGAAGAGAAGAGAAGAGAAGAGAAGCAAATAAAGGGGGGGAGGGATAGCTCAGTGGTTTGAGCATTGGCCTGCTAAACCCAGGGTTGTGAGTTCAATCCTTGAGGGGGCCACTTAGGGATCTGGGGCAAAAATCAGTACTTGGTCCTGCTAGTGAAGACAGGGGGCTGGACTCGATGACCTTTTCAAGGTCCCTTCCAGTTCTAGGAGATGGGATATCTCCAAAAGCTAAAGGCACTTACAGAGGGATTGTCTGCAAGGATCTGTGGGCATGATGCTAATACTTAACATCTCTCCTCCCAAGAGCTCAAAGCCCTTTACGTTATCCCTGTCTTATACAGGACTGCATCTGAGGCACAGAGAGCTTAATGTGTTTTGCTGAACACCACCCAACAAGTCAATGACCAAGNCAGCAAGTGCTAGTAGAATCGTTTCAGGTAGGTCCTGGGTTTATGGTACAGTGGATGGGACCCCTCTGGCTTAAAAGCGTGTCATATCTCACACCATGCTTATTGGTGGGAGGAGCTGTTCTCTGCCTCAGTTTAGATTCTGCTGACCCCATATCTTAAAATGTTTGAATATCTGGGAGAAGATCACTGGCAAGGCCAAGATGGACCACTCTTTTCCTATGATCACAGGGGAATTAACAGGTCACTTCACCTTGAATGGTCCCTTAGAATATGTGCTAACTACTTATGCTAAACTATCTGTTCGGCCTGTATTTATCTGTGACATTCTGAGTACCTTTCCCAGACCTGTGGAAGAGCCTGTTTTATTTTTAACCTTAACTAATTCAGTGTTGCATTTAAACTGAACTGGTGACTCCAGTTAAAAAGCAAACTATTGAATGTTGACCTTCTCTCTCTCACCAACAGAAATGTGTCCAATAAAAGATATTACCTCACCCACCTTGTCATTCTGACATCCATTCAGTCAAACTTCCAACGGACCTAGCCAGCCAGCCACTGCCCTGCGAGTCTGCTTGGTTTACTGGTTTTCAAATGATATCTCACAAGGCATATTTTGTACAAAGATTATTACAATGGTGTGTAAGGTGTGAATACAAAGTCAGTCACACACATACACACACAACTATGCACCCACACAAGGGCAGACCATACACTGATTGTTTTCCAAGCCCCGTTCTGGGGAAGTACATCTCCACACTGCCTCCTATGCAATATAGTTCAGACAAATGTTTTAGGGAGGAAAGGTGTTGAAATATCAAGAATAATTTTAACTTTTGAGTACAGTTCTGGGCCTCAGTTCTATGTCTTTATCTGTACAATAAGGAATGGCTGTATGTCAAATGCTTCAGGCCTTTATCTATTCGTACCGATCTATATTTCATTAAAGTAGTACAGTATATTGGGCCATATCCTATAGTTCACAGTAAATGGAATTTCATTCTGTGCATCTCTTCTAACTAGCATTTCATCGGTTCATCCTTCAGAAACATGCCATTTTGTTTGCTTACAAAATTGCTACTTAGAATATTGATCTTCCCAGGCAGTGTTTTACGTTGCATTCACTCATTAGAAAGGGATAAAAGAGTAGCACATAGGGGTGTATAGTAGCATGCGAGAAATTAAACGCTACCAAAGTGAGTCAGAGGATAGAATGGATCGATGGTAAAATTCAGATGAAAGCACTTGCAGCTAACAGTGATCCAGGGATGCGGATTCTCACTGCAGGGCAACTGGTGTGTTTTAAGGAAAATAAAACAAAAATGAATTTATCATACAATTCTTCACTTGAGGCAAAGTGTGAATACTTGATAAGAAAAATGCGTGAGGTTGATTATATAATATAAAGCAATCCTGCCTCTCTTTTTGTCCTCCTGTTCACAGTGAAGCAATGCTCTAGAAATTATTAGCTCTATATCAAAGAAGAAAAGTTTCAAGTCTCTAGAGTGGACTTGGAAGCAGTACGTTGGAAAAATATTCAACTGATTTTCTGCCTTTTGCTGGGCCCCGTCTGCTTACATCTGGTATTAGACACTGGTTGGCAGGGGATGTGGCCCACTATTGCCTCCATGGGTGGGAATCGTGATCAGGTGTTAAGAGACTATTATGTCCATTGTTTCATGGACTCCTTAAATCATATGGTTGAGACTGTATAGTGAGATATCTAAATTACGAGCTTTATGAACTCACTACATATGCATTCACACACACTCCAAGTATGCTCCCAGAAATCCAATCCCAACACGTGCTGGGCTCAGTAGAAATCCTACAGGATCCTCTTCTTGGGTTGTTCCAAATCCTGGTCAGGAATCTGGAGGGACATCTCCAGGACACTGCAAGCATTGCAACAAGAGCAGAACTTTCTTTGGAGTGGGGTGATTTTTATTTTAATAATGATGTTCAAATGCATTCAGCCATGCCCGTGGATTTAGAATGTGTCTGGGAGGCAGAAAATCCCAAACTCTGTTCCCCCTTCTCCAGGTGACAGGCCTTAATATTATTTCACACTGATTCCACTTCCACAAATATTGGGCTCGATCCTGGGCCCTGCTATCACCTCTTTGCACCACCAGACTGAGGATTCTCTTATCATGGAGGGTGTTTCTGGGTGGTGGTGATGTGCCAACTCCTCTCACAGCCTCTAGGGCAAGGGGCGTTTTCAGGGATTTGGCTGGTGTGTTGGTGCATTCTGACTCTCCCTAACTACTAGAACAGCCCTCAAGTTTTCTAAATTGCACCAGGGGCTGAAGTTGCATTGGCGAGTCACAAAGGCAGTCTAGAGTCACCTTTTCCCACCCTACCTCTGCAACAGCCCATTATTTAGTTACAGGTAAGCAAATATCATTATCCCCATTTATAGATAGTGAAACTGAAGCTCAGAACAGTTAAGTGCCTTGCCCAAGGACTCACTGAGACAGTGCCAAAAACAGACTATTAAACAACTGACTAATTATGGCAATTTGCAGGCAGAATTACTTCATTTGCACTAACTGCTTTTGCCTTTTTCTGAAAACATAGGCAGTCGTTTTAAAGGACTGTGTGGTTTTTAGGGCAGAACCTGTGTGATTTTACCTGTGTTTTTCCCAGAGATGTTCATTTAACATTCCACACTTGTCGCAACAATCATATACGCTTACACACCAATAAGTGTTATTGCTTGTCATCACCATGCTCACCTTGCTAAATGGGGAATGTAACTGGGGAGTCCAAAAGCAGTGGGGATACATGTGCCACCACTTCTCCCCCTGGGTTTGGGTGTGAGAATAGAAGAGGAGGAGAACTTAGCTCGCTCTGGTCCCCTCTTCCCCTTTTCTCCTGATGGCCTGCAATCTGGGGGAGGGAGAGAAGATGAAGAGACACTGCTTTCAGCTCATCTCATTCCCATCTCTCCTCTCACTTTTCCCCTGTTAAGCGGGGAGGGTGGCCTATCTCTCACAACACAGAGCACTGGGTGTGTCCTGCCCACTCCAGCTGCCATTGGATAGCTGGGGCCATGAGAGGCAAGCTATCTGGCTCTTGCCTGCTGAGGGGAGCCAGGAAGGATTGGGTCCGCTTGCTGCTGGCTTGTAGCCATTTTGGCTTCGTTTGCTAAATTTTATTTGGGGTCTTGAAAGATGGCAAAATTGGCAAACGTCTATGTGGGTTATTTCACCCTCCATCCAGCATGCTGGAGGTCCGGATAGGGGGTTTATATTACATTTACCACAACTTTGGTGGGGTCTAGTGCGGTCGACAGGTTAAAAAGAGTCCAATGTGAGGTTCTGGTAACCCCATGGGCTCAGAACATGACATTGCACTGTGAAGGGGTCATTCCTCCATGTTGCAGGCTGCATGGGACTCCCCCTCAGCTCCTCCCCTCCTACTTCTGGTGTGGAGGAGGGGAATGGGTTGGGACAGCTTCCAGCAAAGGGTCCCCAGACAGGCCTGGTGTGTAGAAGGGCACAGTCCTTGTATCCATGCTCAGGTTTGTAGAACCCAGGGGCCATTGGTGCCCAGGTGAATTCTTCATTGGAACAGCCCTGCCGAGTAGTTCGGGGAGGGGTTCCCTAGTGGTTGATAGTCTAATAAAGTGGCAGTCTCTGCATTTACCCGTACTCTGGTTTGTGTTTCTCATTGTGTTCATGTCTGCATCAATAAGGAACATGATAAACACCTCACTTTTTCAGATCTGTTTTCTAAGTAGGATTGACAGTGGTTCTTTTCTGTTTTCAGATTAAGTTCTTTTGCTTCAGTTATGCTAGGAATGAGTAGCAGACATCAAAATGAATCTCTGTCTAAGCATTTTCTTCCATCTAATAACAACAGTGCATTGTGTTTTGTTTTGTTTTTAGCCAATCATCCTAGCTTGATGGTTTCCAGTAATTTCCCTCATATCGCTTTTGGCATGTTTCAGAAAATAGTATGATCAGTCGAGCTCCACAGAACTTTCATAACAAAATTTAAAACTAGGTGAACTATCACTAAACTAATTTGGCACAAACCTGACCAAAGCAGAAATCGTGTGAAACACTGTGGTTTGAAGACATTATGTGCAATTATTCAATAAGTGCACAAAACAGGTGCAATTGAATAGGTAAACCCAACTGTACATCTAAACTATCTGCAAACCTAAGGCATACAGATCAAGTTAAACAAAATCTACACATGTAAAATGCCAACTTAAATCTATTAATCTAAGACCAAAAGAAACCATTTTAATAATCTAATCTTATCTTCTGGATAACACAGCCAATATAATTTTATCAAGTGATTCCTGCATCAAGCCTATATTTTCTGGTTGACCTACTGCTATATCTTTTAGAAAGACATCCAGTCTTGATTTAAGGATTCCATGTGATAGAGAATCTGCAACATCTCCAGGTAGATTGTTCCAAATGTTAATTACCCTCACTATTAAAAATGTATACCTTATTTCCAATCAGAGTTTGTCTATTTTAAGCTTATAGTCACTGGACAGTGACATGTTTTTGTCTGCTAAATTAAAAAGCTATTATCAGACATTATCTCCCTATTGAGTTTGCCTATTTTTAGTCCTGGATTTCTTAATTGGGCAAATCACAGATATTTTAACTTATTTAATTTGCACTGTTGAGTACAGAAAACAAACATTTCACAGTCATCACATCAAACAAAACATTACTTTGTGTTGATCTTAGTTTGAAACCAAACCCTGCATACAAATATCCCCAAACTCTGGGGATGGACAGAAAGCATATGGAAAATTTTGATCCAAGGAGTCAATAGAAGACCCGCAAGAACCACATCATAAATTCATTGTTTATTATTGCTTTACTCTGTTTATACCCTTACAGTGTGATACCTTAATCATTATTGTTATTATTTCAAAATATATTTATGAAAGACTCAGGATAAGAAACTAAATAAGTGGATGTGGTCAATGCATACACTGTGTACCATATATATTACAGAAACAATTTGAATAAAACAGAAGGGAAGCCATAATGAAGACACTACACAGTATTTGAGCTCTGGTAATTTTCTGCATGGCTGGACTTGTCCAGGAATGTTGTCCCAATTACGTTTCATTTTTAATTGTCAATTTATCCATAGGGTGGCATGAACTAAATGTCCACAGGAGCCCAAGAATTTTCAGCAACTCAGGGGTTTGTCCATATTACAATCCTTACACCTGTGTGTATTTTTTAAAGCCGAAAATAATTCACTAAATACATTTAAAAATGATCTAATTTTCTTCAGGCATCAAGTTGCAAACACACTTGTTCTGCATTATAAATATTACATTCAATCAATATTTGGTCTTTGAAAAATCTTGGAGAAAGTTTCAGAATCATGAGAAGCAATCACATGGTGGGTTGCAGCTTGAAAACTTTCACAAGTGTGTTCATGCTAAGTTTTTCATGGCTTGAAATATATGTATATGTTAATTTCCCTTTCAGCAGAGAGTTTCTTTTAAAAATTAGTTCAATTGTGTAACTATGAAACAAAGACAATATGATCAACACATGAAAACCTGGTAATTTAGAGAGGTTGCTGGCTGTGGATAAAGCTGTTTTGATATCTTTGCCACTATTCATCCAGGGAGAGCAGGTTAACTTCCTCATTGCCGCTGCAATATCATTTGCCAGAGGTATCATTTGTGGGAATTAAAATATAGTACACAGAGTATACAACTGAAAGAGAGAAATTAACACCTCTAGTGTGTGCTCATTGCACGACTGCAGATCCAGTCCTGATTTTGAGCTTCCACAGTTTGTATGTGTTTACATCTGTATATAAAGTCATTAGAAATTCACAGTATACATTAGGTGATAGTACCGTAAAATCTATAAAGTATCCAACCCTCTGATTATGTCAGGGGTGGCCAAACCGTGGCTCGCGAGCCGCATGTGGCTCTTTTACAGTTAAAGCTCATGGAGCCGCTCATGTCCCCACTACTCTCCACCTACCAGACTGGGGGGGGGGGGGGGGGAGCTTGGGACCTTTGCCTTGCAGCAGGGCGGTGGGGTAGGGGCTTTAGCCCCGCGGGGCAGCCTGCCAGGGCTTGGGGTTTCAGTAGGAGCAGGGCTGAAGACCCAAGCCCTGGCAGGTGCACCCCGACTCTTGAACGTCTGAAGATTGTTGTATGTGAGTTGGAGGGTCAGTAAGTTTGGCTGCCCCGGATTATATATACATGTGTGTGTTTATAGTTGTGTGCATATATATAAATATATATTATTCTTCGTGTGTATGTACTATATATACATTTTGACTAGGGCTGTCAATTAATCACAGTTAACTCACTCGACTAACTCAAAAAAATTAACTGCAATTAAAAAAATTAATTTCGACTAATCGCACTGTGAAACAATAGAATACCAATTGAAATGTATTAAATATTTTTGGATGTTTTTCTACATTTTCAAATATATTGATTTCTATTACAACATAAAATACGTGTACAGTGCTCACTTTATATTATGTTTTTTATTACAAATATTTGCACTGTAAAAATGACAAACAAAAGCAGTAGTATTTTTCAATTCACCTCATACAAGTACCGTAGTACAATCTCTTTATCATGAAAGTGTAACTTACAACTGTAGATGTTTTTTGTTACATAACTGCATTCAAAAACAAAACAATGTAAAACTTTAGGGCCTACAAGTCCACTCAGTCCTACTTCTTGTTCAGCCAATTGCTAAGACAAACAAATTTGTTTACATATATGGGAGATACTGCTGGCTGCTTCTTATTTATGTCATCTGAAAGTGAGAACAGGCATTCGCATGGCACCTTTGTAGCCACCATTGCAAGGTATTTACATGCCAGATATGCTAAACATTCATATGCCCCTTCATGCTTCAACCACCATTCCGGAGGACATGCTTCCATGCTGATGATGCTTGTTAAAAAAATAATGTGTTAATTAAATTTGTGACTGAACTCCTTGGGGGATAATTGTATGTCTCCAGTTCTGTTTTACCCACATTCTGCCATATATTTCATGTTATAGCAGTCTCAGATGATGACCCAGCACATGTTTGTTTTAAGAACACTTTCACAGCAGATTTGACAAAACGCAAAAAGGTATCAAAGTGAGATTTCTAAGGATAGATACAGCACTCACCCAAAGATTAAGCATCTCAAGTGCCTTCCAAAATCTGAGAGGGATGAGGTGTGGAGCATCCTTTCAGATGTCTTAAAAGAGCAACACTCCAATTCAGAAATTACAGATCCCGAATCACCAAAAAAAGAAAATCAACCTTCTGCTGGTGGCATCTGACTCAGATGATGAAAATGAACATGCATCGATCCACTCCGCTTTGGATCCTTATCGAGCAGAACCGTCATCAGCATGGACGCATGTCTTCTGGAATGGTGGTTGAAGCATCTAGGGACATACGAATCTTTAGCACATCTGGCACGTAAATATCTTGCGATGTTGGCTACAACCATGCCACGTGAACACCCGTTCTCACTTTCAGGTAAACAAGACGTGGGCAGCATTATCTCTTGCAAATTGTAACCAAACTTGTTTGTCTGAGTGATTGGCTGAAGTAGGACTGAGTGGACTTGTAGGTTCTAAAATTTTACTTTCTTTTATTTTTGAATGCAGTTATTTTTTGTACATAATTCTACATTTGTAAGTTCAACTTTCATTATAAAGAGATTGCACTACCGTACCTGTATTAGGTGAATTGAAATATACTATTTCTTTAGTTTTTTACATTGCAAATATTTGTAATAAAATAAATATAAAGTGAGCACCTTACACTTTGTATTCTGTGTTGTAATTGAAATCAATATATTTGAAAATGTAGAAAACATCCATAAAATATATATATATTGTTGTTTAACAGTGCGATTAATCGCACGATTCATCGTGATAAATTTTTTTAATCGCTTGACAGCCCTAATTTTGACAGATACCAATAAGAAAACAAACTGAATTTTCAGACAGATTTACTGGTTTCATTATGAGAGATAACTAGACCTCATTTTCCACTGCATCACACCTTGCTTTGTCATTTGCACATGTAGAAAGTAGGTATAAATGCTATCAAATCAGCAGAGGTTGGCTTATAGAACTCCGTAAGACATATGGTGCCATAATTGATATGAACACTATGAAGAAGATAGTGTTCACTTCTCTTATAACTGAATAATTTCTCCACTTTTAATGTATTGCTTTTTTCCACCCAAAGACCCTTCATTGCGCTGGCTACTGCTTCTGCAGATCTGGGCTTGGATGCAACCCTCTCTGGAGACTGTCCGTGCATTTTGTGGTTTGGCTGGAAGGACTCCTTTGGGAGTGAAATGAGGCATCCCTTCCAAGGACTGAGTAAACTGCCTGCACTTGCATTCGCTCTCAAACCTTGTTAGCCATGCAGCAGTACGTACCTCTGCCACCGCTCCAAAGATACTACGAGCAGTCACATTTTGACTTAAGTGCTCATAAGTGTACTCATCTCTTATTGACTTCAGTGGGAATTGCGCATTCTTATTTCAGGGCAGAATTTAGTTCCGTGAGATTGCTGCAATTTCCCATTTCACTCACATTATACTGCCTTTAAAAATCATTGACCAATTTTGAGCGTCCTTTCCCAGACACACAGGAAGGTTCAGGGGGAAATACATATTGGAAATAAAAATAATCCCATGGGCACATTAGAAATGCATAGAAAGACAGGCAACATTTAACACTTATATACCATCTTCCATTTAGTGATCTCAGAGTGTTTCACGCAGATTAATTCTGAATGGAAATGTCATTATTCAAACTTCAAGGACCTTGTATGAAAATTTATTCAAATATTTAAAATATTTGTTCAACTCACAGACTGTAGAATATGTCTGTATTCCATTCAGAAGCTATGGAAAGACCATGCCTACATAATAAGTATCAATCCATGTTTTATTTGGGCTCTATATGTGTTTAAATATTGTTATGTTTAACGTTATGTTGCCATAGATACTGTTTTCCCAAGTGGGAAAGCTTTTCACAAAGAAAAATAGTAATTAGTTGTAGCACTGATTGATTATTTAAAGAAATAATTCCATTTCTGTGACAAGGAAAGAATCTTTAAAACATCATATCTGTGTATGCGTTGATTTAAGTTGTTCCTGGGGTGGCGGGGAGGGTAATACCCCAAATTGGCATTGGTTTAAGCACCCAAATCCCTTTCCACCATGAGACTGGCTCACTAACACTGAAACCCCTTCTGATCCCTAAACCCCAACAACAAACAACAGCAACAACAAGGAAATTAATATCTTTAAAGCAAAAAAACACCAAACAAACAAAAACAAACAAAACCCCCCAAACCCTACCCCAAGCCAAGTTTTGACTTCAAATAGGTAGATATGCCACAGACCCCATGAAGTCCATGGAGACTTTGCTTTTGCTATCAATTTTACATGGAAGGCTCTCAGATACTATGGTGACGGGGGGCATACAGAACCCTATGACAGATGGTTAGATAGAAAGAATGACAAGGAGCACACTTTATGTTTATTTAGTTCCATTTTTCCTAAGGACTCACTCACCTATCATAGAAATGGCAGCAACCTCTGCAGTAGAGCAAAGGCAACCACTTCTGTCACAAAAAAGTTCCATGGGGATGTTAATGGACACAGGTGGTCAAGACTGTGGTTTTATCATTCACATCCTAAAACTGGCACTTCCAGCCTCATCGTGCCCCCATAAG
Organism: Trachemys scripta elegans; assembly: GCF_013100865.1. Classification (NCBI taxonomy): domain Eukaryota; kingdom Metazoa; phylum Chordata; order Testudines; family Emydidae; genus Trachemys; species Trachemys scripta. Next base: position 9,302,441 of record NC_048309.1, read on the forward strand.
AAAGTTGTGTCACAGAGAAGTCCTGAAAAGAGATTGAACTTTATCATCTGATCCTAGTGACATAGCATGGGTCATGGCTACAAAAGCTTATGTCCTTGTTACATAGATCCACAAACTCTGGGACTACTTTTACACCCCCCGACACCATATGGTGATATTTGTTCAGAAATGACTCCTGCGACAGCACTACTTCTTGATGTGTCTGAACTCTTCTTAGCTACCTCATATCAAAATACTAACCATAATCAGAGTAGCTTGTCAGGCCTGTGAAAACCACCGCCTGAGTAGTAAAGAAAGTGACTGAGGTGGCCTTGCTATTTCTGAATGTGTAGATTACCGGGTATATTTATGTACAAGACTGCCTCAATTACCCATGAATCAAGGTTTCCAATAAGGCTGAGCCCGTTCATTCCAATAAATCACATGAATAAAATAAACACTCACTTTGGTGTCGATCCAGATTAGCAACAAAATAACTATACTGATAAATGGAAATACTAACATGCATTCCACACTGTAAACCTCGATATAGTTCACGATTATATTCCAATTGTGCAGTAATAACCACCAAATAATCAATACTTAGTTAAATCATCTTGTTTTAGATATTGTACCACAGGGATCCCAAACACTTATATGTATCTAATTTAAAGAACTATTTATTGGTTGAACAATCAATAAATTAGGATTAGAAACTGAAATTCTTGCTTCCAGTCAGGGTTATATATGTCTGCCTTTTCCGTCTCTCCTCTGTTTGCCTTTGTAATCAGGATCTCCATTTCTTTTACATATCCAGCTCTCTGCAGAAGAGGCATGGTCAGTTTTTGATTACTGTGAAGACTTTTGCACTTGCTGAAGCATGGCCTTTATGAAATGGGGAATGGACTTAGTCTCCCAAATGATCCTAGACAACACCCCAATCACTCTCATCATTTTATCATTAGTCCCATGCTAGTATGCTTTGAAAATTAATCTGGAAACTAGAGATGACCGACCTCACCTGTTCTGGATAATCACCCCAAACTCTGGAAATGTATTTGAATTATCTGAATAATTACATTCCCTGTCCTACACCCATACTTTTATCCCATTGTTTTGTTGGGGAGAATCCCAGAAGCTTTCTTCCAATGTCCTGTCTGATTCATTAGGGTTTGGCTAGACAATCCAGTTCCTCCAGCCTAGCTTACTTCCTAGTTCTGGTGTAGTAGGATCCAGTAATCACTACAAACATGCAAATTTAGCAGCACTTCCGACAGTGGCATAAATGCTGCTGAACTGAGTCCAGTACTATCTAATTATGGGTACAAATCAATTTACATGGAACAAAAGTACTCAGATTTATGCCCACAAAAAAGGAGGCTGTCTCTCAATCTGGCTGAAAATATGCCCTTAAATGTAATTACCACGATGCATGTGAGTAACAAAATCCCTGTAAAGGGAAAACCTATGAGAATCCCTTAGAAATTATATACATTTCACCAGAGAGCTCTAAGGTATAGAACTTTTGTTTGTTTTCCCTTTTATTCCTTTCCAATTTGAGAATGACTGGATAAGAAATGCACACTCTGTATTACCACTCACCATGTCTTATCTTGCCCTCTATTTGTTCTTTCTTCCTCTGTTCCCTTTGTCTTTTCTCTGGATACACTAACCTCCTGCTGGCTTTTTCTACAGCATGAACTGTGTTTGTTTGTAGAAGAAAATTCAAAATGGAGGCCAATGTATTTACAGATTAGTCTCCACCCACAGTAGGGGTTATGCTAAGTAGGGGGCAAAAACCAAAGTCCTTTAGACTGAGCTTTGGCCCTTTGGCAAAACTTGGTTTCTGCAAAAAGGAGGATTTGGGTTTACCCTGGCTATTTGTACTTCTCTCAGAGTGGTTAAAGCAATTGGATATAGAACCCATAGGAGCACACATGTTAATGTTAAATGTAATGATCATTTGCTCATTAGCAATAATTTCCAATAAAATTCTACACACATGTAAGGTTAAAGAAATCTGGATGCAGCATTGTTATGTACCAACCTCTGCTTGCCTGTGTAACAAACATGGTGCCTTTAACATATGTTGATATACGGTTCAGAATCCTGGGTTTCTTACACGTTCCTCTGACACAGCAGGTCCTGGCTGGTATGCGACTAGATGGGCTGCTGCTCTGATCCAGTATAGTAATTCCTTTGGGACCCTTGCATTAAACATAAGAGTGCTCTAGAAATCAGATTTTATGATTTAGCCACAGCTAGACTGCCGCATGGATACTCATGTATCTAAAAGTGTACACGGTCAGCAAAGAGGATTGAACCTCGGACCTCTTGCTTTAAAATCACGGAGTGCTATGCCTTTAGCTGAGAGACCCAGCTCTGGAAACCATAGGTTTAAGAGACTCAACAACCTCTATATGTAGTACAGTCATCACTGAGTTCCACAAAGAATGGGTTACAACTAGTGCACCATCTTGTAGCACCACTAACACACTCTCTCTACGGCTCCTCTGCTTCCCAGTATGGGGTGACAGGCCCCTGACTTCTCCCCATCCCTGCGTTATCTTGCACCTAAAGGGGTGCCAGAAAGAGGAGGAGACTCTGCATTCATCAACAGCCCAGAATCTGCAATTCTGCGTGCCCCTTGTGCAGAGGGCAGAACGGTCAAGATGGGCGAAAGACTTCCTCTCTCTCCCTGCATGTGAAGTAGCACAAAATAACAGGAAACATTCACAATTTCCATTCTAATGTAACATAAAATGGGCAGGAAATAAAATAATTATTCAAAAGCAAAGTTTGCCACAGAAGCCATAGCTCATCAATAATCCCTTTGGTTTGTGGTTGAAGTCAGTGTTTCCATGACACTTTGTTAAGGCTACAATTTAGTCATGAGTATTTTTAGTAAAAATCATGGACAAGTCATGGGCAATAAACAAAAATTCATGGCCCGTGACATGTCTGTGACTTGTACTATAAATATCCCTAACTAAATCTTAGCTGGGGGGCTGCTGCTCTGGGGGACCCCTGGGGTATGCTGCTGGAGGGGGGGGCAGGGCTGACCTCTCGCCACTGCTCCAGCCTTCCCTGGGACTGCTGCCAGGGGCCGCTGCGGCCAGTGGCACTAGCTGCTGGGGGGCCACCAAACAGTGGCTGCTCCAGCTGCCCTAGGGGACATCCACCCGCCACTGCTCCAGCCGCACCCGGGACCGCTGCTCAGCCAGTCCTCAGGCCAGCCACACTGGCTGCTACTTGGGTGGCCCCAGGGGTGGTTGGCTATGGGGCTGCCCAAGAGGCTGGTTGCAGAGCTTCTCCAACAGCGGCTTGTGTGGCTGTCCCCAGGGCCTTGGGGTCAACCATACTGGCAGCTGCAGAAGTCATGGAGGTCATAGAAAGTCATGGAATCTGTGACAGACCCGGAGCCCTACACACTGCTTACTGTAAGTGATAATTGAAGTGAAACTGACATCAAGTAGGAGCCAACTACCATGGCACTGTAAGAAAGTGTTTGTAGTGTTACTATAACCAAGTTGGTCCCAGGATATTAGAGAGACAAAGTGGATGAGGTAATATTTTTTTTCGACCAATTTCTGTTGGTGAAAGAGCTGAATTTTTGATCTTACACAGAGCTCTTCTTCAGGTCTGGGAAAGGTACTCAGTGTGTCACAGCTAAATACTACTTATTTATCATAAGTAGTTAATGACCATTCAAGGTGATGTGGCCAGTTAACACCTCTGCAGTCATAACACAAAATAGGGGGGAGGTTTGTGGGTTATAGATTGTGATAAGAAGTCATAAATCCAGTGTCATTATTAAGTCCATGATTTTTAGTGTCCAGCAAAGTTAAGAATTTAAGCTTCCAGGCTTATCTTTTGGAGGTGTTGTGCAGGTTTCCTTTGAGGATGAAGACTCAGAGATGGAGTGATCACTTCGTGAAAAGTATTCCCCCATGTGTGATATGGTGTCCTTATCTTTTTTCATTTTTCTGTGAATTCATTAATGAGCACAGGGATTGTCTTGTTTCACCCACATAATTGTTATTGGGGCATTTAGTGCACTGGATGGGGTACACCACATATTGTGATTGGCATGTGTAGGACCCAGGGATCTTGAAAGCTGTGTTTTGGAGGATATCGATCATCATGGCAGTGGAAATTTGTCTGTAGGTTTTGCCTCTGTTGCTATGGCAGAGTCTAGTGCCACTTTGAGCTTGTGGGTCCTGGTTTGTGGGGAGCTTGCTTCTGCTGATGAGCTTGAAGAGGTTGGGGGGTTGTTGGAAGGCCAGAAGAGCAGGTTCAGGAAAGATTTCTTTCAGGATGAGGGTCCCCATCGAGTATGGGTTGTAATTGTTTAACAACACCTCATATGTGTTCCAGTATGGGGTGGTTGGTGACAACTAGGTGTATGCACTGGGAAGATATTTCCCCCCATATTGAAGCAGGTTCTCTCGGGGTATTTGGGTGGCCCACTCCATGATCAACTTCTCTGGTGGACTGTCCTTGTTTGGTGAAGGTGATTTTAAGTGTGTCAAGTCGTGTATCCCAGGCACAATCAATGTGTCTTGGGCATATCATTGGTTTTGTGGTGCACTGTAGGAAATTGCTGTTTGTTTAAGTTTAATTTCCTTCCACTCACCACCTTGGACTGCTGCTGTGCTTCATCACTGATGGAGGATTATTTTTCTTCTTTTCTTGGGCCTTTGAGAGGTAAGCAATTTTGCTACAAACCAAATATCAAGAGAGAATGTAATTCCCTTTCAATTGTAACACTTTTTCTTTTAGTGTTTTCATCCAACAATATTTCGCAACATGTAATTCCTTTGAAAGAGGTAGATGGTTCATTGGGTTACTACCTCATAGCGGTGATGTTGCTGTTGCTTAGATCTTGGTTAAATTCCAACTGATAGATAAGAGAATTAATTGTCAATGGATGTAATACAGCATCCTAGATGTAATGAGTTTGGGGAACTCAGCACATTCTTTTAAGGCTATAAACTACTCACATTTTATAGAATATAGAAGCAGAGCTGTAGATAAGATTCATACTTTGTAATGCCGCATGGGACCATTATTATTATCTACTCTGTCCTCCCATATAGGAGGAGAGCTCTGGTTAAGCTCAAAAGCTTGTCTCTCTCATCAACAGAAGTTGGTCTAATAAAATATATTACCTCTGTAGTAGGAAGAGAGCCTGAGACATAAGCCCTTGTATCAGAGGCCTAGTATGAGGTCTGAGGCCAGGGCTAAAGTAGTGGTCAAAGCTTTGCTAATATAAAGCAAATACAGGCTGTGACTTAGATGCCAGGCTGCTCACAGAATCTGGCAAGAACAGAGATGATATTGCAGAAACATTCATTCCAAAGTAGTTCTCGTCACACAAATACGCACACACAAACGCATTCCAGAAGGGTGGTACCAGAACAACTCGATAACAACACAGTCCCCAAAGAAGACAGAAACCCCCTGACCCATCCTAAAGATAAGGTCAGGATGACAGCATGATGGATAGAGATGTTTTGATCAAACCAACAGGTACAAGGTAATGGGTGGTGGTTAGCTATGTCGGAGGGTGGCATCTAGCCACGTCAAGGGCAGTATGTAATTTGTTTGTATCGGTGTATAAAGAGGTATCTCAGAGGGAGTATTTTTCGCTGGCCTAGGGGATAGTGGAAAGTCCTGCCATTAACTGAGCTAGTCCATTGCAATGGGCATACATGTGTTAGTGTACCTGAGCAAGTGCCTTCATTACAAACCAAGTCTGTGGTTATTGGGCAATTTGGTCAAAGGGTGGACCGGCAGCCCCCCTATCAGCTTCCTGTTCCCCTAAGTTCCCTGTGCGGCAGTTGCCCAGTAGGCTATCAATTGCCGGCAGCTTAGCTCTCCCTCCCCCCACTGCCATGTGCTGCTCCTGCCCTCTGCCTTGGAGCTGCTCCCTGAGCCTCCTGCTTGCTGTGCGTGGGGGGAGGGGAGTAAAAGGGGGAATAATGTCAGGGTGTCCCCCTCCCCTCTGCTCCTACACCCCGCTTACCCCATCTTCCATAGAGCGGTGGGAATGGGACATGACAGGGCTCAGGATGGAGGGAGCTTCCTGGCAGCAGCTACCATCTCAACTTGCTCAGTCTGCTGTGCCAACTGTCTGTGCAGAGCTGGGACAGCACACAGAGCAAACAACTTGTCTCTCGAACATCCTGGGACCAACACCACTGCCTCCTCCTATATAACACTGGCCAAAGAACCTCATTAAGTACAGTAACCCCTCGCTTAATGTTGTAGTTATGTTCCTGAAAAATGTGACTTTAAGTGAAATAATGTTAAGCGAATCCAATTTCCCCATAAGCCAGGAAGCTCCTTCCATCCCGAACCCTGTCGTGTCCCCTCCCCCCCGCTCTATGGAAGATGGGGTCAGTGGGGTGCAGGAACAGGGAGGAGGGGGACACCCTGATATTAGCCCCCCTCTGCACAGCAAGCAGGATGCTCCAGGGAGCAAACTCCCACCAGCTAGCTGCAACGGGCTGCTCTTCCTGCAAGCAGTAGGAACAGCTGCCAAACAATGTTATAAGGGAGTATTGTGCGACTTTAATCGAGCATGTTCTCTAATTGATCAGCTATGCAACAATGAAACAACGTTAACCGGGACGACTTTAGGTGAGGAGTTACTGTAGTCTCTGCATCAAGCCCATAACTGAAAAAGAATTTTCACCACTTCTGTGAGAAATTAAGTAGGATTTGAACCTGCCACCACATATACACACACAGCCATGCTCCACCAAGTCCCTACATGAGACAGACAAGGATGTTGGTTCTGCAAGGAACCAGTGAGGTGTGCTTAAGGGCCAAATAGTCAAAAAGTTCAGCTCCTATGTAGGCGTCTTAAATAAGGTCTGGATTTTCAGATGGGTTAAGCACCCCACCAGCCCATTACACCTACTGTGCTAACTTCTATGTGAATCTATGGCTGAGACTGCACAGAGCTCAGTAAAAAGATCAAGAACCTAAGGTGCCAATCCTGTAGGTAGATCAGGATTTTGACCAGGGCTCCAGCTTGCAGGATCACAGCACAAGTGCTATCCATTTTACAAAGGTTTATGAAAGCTCAGTTTCTTAGAACAAGGGAAATTTACCAGGACAGCTAGTATTTCATATTTAGCATCTCCCCCAAATTTACATTTATGTTGCACCAGTACTTCAAATAAAATAGTAATGTGCATAGTGTCGGAGGAATCTGCTCAGTGGAGAATAGTAGAAAATAAAAATATCGAGATGTTGAGCCTTAAACACATCATTATCCTTTGCTGGCTTCTTTTATGTTTCAAGTTTACGCTCTATAGGACACCCATAGGCTGTAGCCTTTTTGTTAATTATCCTACTTTTTTCTACTTGCTTTCAGGTTCTTCAGTTGATTTGGGAGAAAAGCAAGTTTTTAAAGATTTTTTTTCCTGCCCTAAAGACAATCATTTTTCTTTATATATTCAATTAACTGTTTTCAAGTTGCAACCTCTCTCTTGTATGTGCCTGTTCTCCTCATTTCTTTTCCCCTGTCCATTTCATGCTGGGATTGAGATTAGTTGAATCTTCCCTGGTCTCTTCCTCATCCATTAATCCATAAGACTCGGAAAAATGAAGAATTAAATGGTAGAATTTGGATTCTTGTCCTCTATAAAATAAGCTTCAGAGGTGAGTTTATTTTCATCATTTGAAAAACTGTTTGAAGGTAGCACCTGACTATAGTAAAAAGAGAGCCTGAGACATAAGGCCTTTCATCAGAGGCCTGGTATTAGGTCTGAGGCCTGGGCTAAAATAGTGGTCAAAGCTTTGCTGATATAAAGCAAAGTCAAGTTGTGAGCAAGAAGCAGGCCCTACTCATAGAATCTGGCAAGAATAGGGCTGATATTGCAGAAACACAAATTCCCAAGTAGTTCTAGGCACAAGAATACACACCAAACACATTCCAGAAGGGTGGTACCAGAACACCTCGATACCAACACATTCCCCAAAGATAACAGGAATACCCTGATCCATCCTAAAGATAAGGTCGGTATAACAGCATGATGGATAGAGATGTTTTGATCTAACCATCAGGTACAAGGTAATGTACAAGGCACCCAGAAACGGTAGAGGCTGGCATCTAGAAATGTCAGAGGGGCAATATGTAACTTGTTGTATCGGTGTATAAAGAGGTATCTCAGAGGGAGTGTCTTTGGCCAGCTGAGGGGATAGTGGAAAGTCCTGCCACTAATTCAGCTGTGTCCATTGTCACGGACATACATGCGTTGAGTGTACTTGTGGCAAGCATAAGGCACCAATACCATGCTTCATCGACAATAAATCTAATCAAGTACCTTTGTACTTTAACGGATCTTGTGGTCATTGGGCGGTTCGCTCAAGATCTGCCGTGCCAGCTACCTGAGCAGAGCTGGGATGGCACACATAGATAACACACACACACAGCCAACATCTGACAACACTGACCAAAGAAAACTTAATGCTGATTAGCAAATGTTGTCCAGAAAAAAATCTTTCTTTCACATCTAGTATTTTCACATATGTACAGTAAGGGATGAATGTCTGCATTTTATATTGAAAAATATTGAAGTAGGGGCCAGTCAGAGAACTCAGTTTTAGCCATCATGCATTTCTCACAGCTGACTTGATTCATTCTGGTGAACAGGAAAAAGTAAAATGGGGCTGGTGAGGCGTGAGAAAGTCCAACAAATAAAACCATTTTGATTTAGGCCCCACTCCTGTAATTGCATCTGCATAAGTGGACCCCTGAGTTACTCCAGATTTTTACAATCATAACTGAGATCAGAATCTGGTGCTTAAGTCTATGAGATTTAGGGGAGGGGAATGACAATATGCAACCTGTGTAGTATTCTCTACTCTAGTGTGTCCAGAAAAAAATGATAACGAGGTTATGTTTTCTAAACCAAGATGAAAGATTTTAAAAAATTGGGAATATTTAGTCTTGAGGAAAGAAGAATGAAGGGGAGAAGATAATCTTCAACTGTGTTAAGGGCTGTTATAAAGAGGATGGTGACCAATTGTTCTCCACGTCCACTGAAGGTAGGACAAGAAATAATGGGTTTAATCTGCAACAAGGGAGATTTAGGTTAGACGTAAGGAAAAACTTTCTAATTATGGGGAGAGATAAAATCTGGATTAGGCTTCCAAGGGAAGTTGTGGAATCTCCATCACTGGAGGTTTTTCAGAACAGGTTGGACAAACACTTATCAGGATTTACTTGGTCGTGACTCAGCACTGGGGAATTGACCATATGAACTTATGAGGTCCCTTCCAGTTCTATATTTCTATGATATTTGCTAAGGTTTTTAATGTGTGTTCCTCCCATCTTTTTCTGACTTCTCTTCTAATCAGCCGTCCCCTTTTGCTACCATTCCATGCTATCAGTACAACACTGTTGTGATTCTGTCTCCCTATTGCACAGCAGAAGTCCCTAGACAAATCAGAACCACAGCCGTTTCACCAGATGGGGGACAACAGGTCAGAGGGGGTCGTGAGCTTTAAAATGGTGACAGATCTCAAGTTGTTTCTAGTGCCCCAAAAGGCATAGAGGTACATTACTAGAGTAAAATTTTCAAAAAAAGCCTGAGTGATTCATCTTTCAATGGGGTTTAGGTGCTTTTGAAAACTGTACCCATAATCTCTGGAGCACTGAAAGTAAAGCAAAGCAAGGCCCCAATTCTGCAAATGCTTTCACAAGGATTTAAAGTGAAACACCTGCATATTTGTTTGCAGGATTGGAGTCTAATATTCTAAATCTTCACTAAATTGTGTAAAGAGAACTCAGGACATAGGAAATGTTTTCACTCATTAGGAATGAACTTCCATAACCTATTGTACCTGTGTTTATGCTTTCTCATTCCTGAAAGTATAAGGTCATCCCTGTCTTGCTTAAAAAAAAAAAAAAACTTTAGTATTTTCTGATACCTACAGTTTTCCATATAGAACCCTATAACATTAAGAGAATTAAATGTGCAAGCTGATAAAGAGAAAAAAATTGGCGTAGCAATATTTAAATGATCACAAATGTAAGTTTAATATAAAACCATAGCAGAACAATTGAGAATCATGAGAGCTGATTTATTATTTATATAGCGCACTAAAAATTATCTGTAAAGGAAATTGTGTAATATGCAGTAAATTAGAAAAAGCTGCACTATAAATTGGGATTAAATCTTAAACTGATTTTAATATTTAATATGCCAGCATGACTCACATTTTCATTTATGGTTGTTCAGACTTCAAACAAAGACACGTAGATTCAACAGGAGGTCTAGTTCCTCAACCTTGCCTATGGACAATTCTAGCTCAACTTTGTTCTTCATTGAAGAAAACAAACAAAATCACCATGGATCTTTAGACTGGGTCTGATCCAAAGCCCACTAAAGTCAATGGAAAGACTCCCATTGACTTCACCAGGCTTAGGCTTAAGCCCAGGCAGAATTATATTGTTACTTGAAATAAACAAGCTATTGTCCAGGAGAACAAAATATTTACATTTTGAACTGATTTATTTGTGATTTAGGGGCTGATCTTGTTGCCAGTGGAATCAATGGCAGACCTCAGTGGAAGCAGAACTGGGCCATTGTGTGTGTGTTTATATATATTCACACTAGAAGTGGGTCAGAGTTACAAAGATTCTGGTTTGGTCAAGTTCAGAATTAAGGGCCAGCTGCAAATTTTGATCTGGACTCAAACTGCCCCCCAAGTGTAGGGGTGTTTCAATATGGAGCATTGGCCCATCTCCTTTTCTAAAAGTAGAGGGTGCTATATGCATAACTCTTTGCATATTGCACGGAATTTTACTAAGTGGAAACCAATTTATGACCCTTTACATTAAGACTCCCATAAGGAATCTGCATTTCAAAGTTTCTGATTTGAGTATCTTAGTGTAGCCCTAGACATAGCTCCAGGTACATCATCATATTTATATGTTTCCATTGTAATATAAGAGCTCAGTTTGAAACTCAGTTGAAAACACTGTCAGATGCCTAAACACATTTACATGTGGAATAACTCTTTATCAAAGCTACTAGCAATATAGTTAGATGGATCCAAATTAAGCCATTTTTTTAGCCTTAGTTGCTCAAGGCAGATGCTTATGTGTTTTTTTGAACTGTGGGCGAAGTTCATAGCCACGGTGCTCCACTTATTGTCTACATTTCTATTTGGATACCACACTAAAATGCATATAATAGCCAAGTATGGAATAGGCACTACCATGTTGTGCTGAGACCACTGCCTATTATGCTGCTCAATATCATCTCATTGCTTCCTTGTACTCCATCTGTCAGTCTGTCTGTATCCATCAGCTGTGTCTTGTCTTATATTTAGATTGTAAGCTCCTTGGGGGCAGGGGCTGTTTTTTGTTTTGTGTTTGTACAGTACCCAGCACAATGGGGTCCACATCCCTGATTAGGGTTGCTAGGTGCTACAATAATACACATAATAAAACCTAGTTTTTATCCATATATTTCAACTTTACATAGGAGGGTCAGTTGCATTATTCCCATTTTGCAGATGGAGAAACCGAGGCACAGAGAAGTGACTTGACTTGCCCAAGGTCACCCAGCAGAGCTGGGAATAGAATGCCGGTCTCTTTCATGGGAGTCCAGGGCTCAAGTCATCTGGCCTCATATTGACTTACTTTTAATTCTGCCCATACATTTTATTTTTAGCTGTTCTCCAGTGGCAGTCATATGCAAATATCTAGCAGGTCATGAAGTGACTTAAAATGCCTACCTGTCATTTTGATTGATCTAAAACAGGCACAAGGATGATAAATTTGGCCCACAGTGAATTGACATTACAAATAATGGTTCTTTCCAGGGCTGCTGCTGCTAGCAAAAGGCTTAGAAATGCCAATTTTAATTAAAAACTTTATTTTAAAATATATTGTTTTGCACATTTTGAAAAGGTCTCTTGCTCAGTGAGAGCTTTCAGACTGATGTGCTAAGCAACATGGTTTGAGTTCTCTTTCAAGTCCATATCCACATTGTCCTCTGGTCTACAGTCACTTGTTTCCAGTATGGAGACATTCCAATGAAAGGTGTTTCTATTATACAAGACAGCTGCCTTCTTGAATCACCTTAGCTGCTGATGTTTATTCCTTGACTGTAGAGACAAATCTAAGGTCTGTCCAGAGCTAGTTATGATCCTAATCCAAGCCTGAAATAAATTCCAAGGTTTAATGTATGAATTGAATATATTATTATTTATCTGACATTTGTCATGATTGAGAAATTCATACAAAAATAGTACATCATAAAAACCAAACATATAGAGCAAGAGATGGGCCCAATCCTTCTCCCATAGAAGCCAGCGGGAGTTTTGCCAGTGACTTTAGTGAGAGCAGGAATTGTCTTTAACTGAGTACAATGTTGTCATTATGTATGAGGAAGTTTCTCCAAGGTAAAAAGTGCAGTTAGGCAGCCAACCCCCATTGCAAGTCTATGGGAGTTTGGTATCTAACTCACATTTGCACTTTTAAACATCTCCCCTTAAAACTTTTATTTATTATGCCGGGCCTGAAGTGCTGTAGAGGTTAGGTGCTTCGCTCCTGGTAATGAGGGGTTTGGCTGGTTCACTTTTCATTCAGTAGGGAAGCTAGTAATAGATACGAGGATAGCGTTAATTTCTGAAAACATCAAATCACTATTGAAAGAAACTGCCACAAATCCTCAGTTCTCAAGGGGAAGACAGATTAGCAAGAGAAGAATTCCATGAAATGTGGGCTATTCAGTTTCTGTCCCTATTGCAGTGGTTCCCAAACTTGTTCAGGGAAAGCCCCTAGCGGTCCAGGCCGGTTTGTTTATCTGCCGCGTCCACAGGTTTGGCCAATTGTGGCTCCCTGTGGCCGTGGTTCGCTGCTCCAGATGGGAGCTGCTGGAAGCGGTGCGGGCCGAGGGACGTACTGGTCGCTGCTTCCAGCAGCTCCCATTGTCCTGGAGCAGCGAACCGCGGCCACTGGGAGCCGCGATCGGCCGAACCTGTGGACGCGGCCGGTAAACAAACCGGCCCCGGCCCGCCAGGGGCTTTCCCTGCACAAGCGGTGGAACAAGTTTGGGAACCACTGCCCTATTGGGACACACACCTAGCAGGCACTGCTATACCTGGCAACTTGTTTTACACATTTTTTCCATAATAATGTAAATAAAGGGGTATTGATTTCTTGAATGTATGGCCAACACTGGAGTCCATGAAAGAAGCTGCTGTTTTCCTATTGCCTAAAGATGCCTCATGTTCCTGAGGTCTTTTTTTTTTTTTTTAAACATTCTCTGCACCTATCAACTCTAGAAAATACCCTGGTTTAGCACAAGAAACATCAGTTAGCTGGAACTGTACATTTCCATATAACAGTGGGTATTTGACAGTAATAATGGAGACTGGTTGATGACAAGGGTCACTCGAAGGTCCCCACCCCATAGTTAGGCATTCCCTCTTGTCATCATTCCCATAAACCAGGTTGCCAGTTGGATGTAATCAATAGGCCTGATCCTCAGCTAGTGCAAATCAAAACAGCTTCGCTGACTTCAAAATTGGCTAGGTTGACTTACACTAGCTATGGATCTGGCTGTGACTTGACCCCTATGAAGGGACAAGTTTTGGTAGTCAAATAATTGTGTAGCTTTTATCTGAGGGGAAAGCCTGTCCATGAAATTGGAAGAGGATAGAGTTGGTTGGAAATTTTTGACAAAATGGATGGCAGGAGGTGGGGCAGGGCATGCCCAGAATAGTCTGATTTAGTGCACAGAATTGTTGAACCTGCATCTCCCACATCCCAGGTGAGCACCCTAACTACCAGGCCATTGGCTGGTCTGGGGTGGGGCCCTCTCAATGGCTCCTGTTGGAGCTGTCCCACTTTATAATATTCATTGGGCCAGAGAGCAAAACACTAATTCTACAGGCTGGTAGTCATGGCACTCATCTGGGAGATGCAGGTTCCTACTCTGAATCAGACTTAAACACCTTTATCCCACTTCCCATGTGAGTGCCCTAACCACTGGGGAAACTGTTTTCTGACCAGCTGTAAAAGAGAATTCTGGGTTGACTTGTTCCCCAGGCCAGTTTCTGTAAACCCCACTGGATACAACCTGTAGATTACAGATGTATCCTATAATTCACCAAAATATTTCCACATCTACACCAATGTCTATATTATTTTTACTTTATTATTGACAAAAGTATCTCACAGGCAAATGTGGCCCAGCTTCTTTACTGAAGAGCACGTTATGAAAATTATTTCCAATGCTGAATATAAATGCCTCTAAAAATAATTTCCTTCAAGAATTTTTTTTGTTACTTAAAGCAAATACCAACATTTTCATGGTGTAAAAAAGCATTATGGTCCTAACCTAGTGTTATTTTTGTGATCATGTTCCATTTAAAAAAAAATAGAAACTTGAATACAAACTGGAATTGTCTGGCCAAACCTCTCTATTTTATTTCTTGTTATTGTGACCATTAAGTCAGTTTTCATTTCATTACTCTAATGTGCCTCGGAGCAGCAACTGGTACCTTAAAGCACATAACCTCATTTAAAACGTTCACAGCTCATTCCACCTTAAAATATATTGCACCACTTACAATCAACACAGCAGGTCAAACCATACAACAGCAGTGTTCTGATCAGAGGGCATTCTGGCAGCTAAATCAACTAAAAGAAAGACTGAGGCAATATAAAAAGTAACATTTCTCTTGCTTAAAAGATACACAGAAGTTGACATAACCATTTTTTTATTTGTATCTTAGTGTCTCCAGAGCATTTTTATTTAGGTAGAGATTTCTTACATGACATACAGTTCTCGGCACAGAACACAAACAATTCACTAGGGTGATTTTTACCATGGTGATTATGTAAAGGAAGAGCTAGCTACTTTACCTGTGAGGGAAAAATATCATTATGAGCCATATATTTATCTGTGGTATTTATATGGCCCTCCCACTCCCATAATATCTGAACCCCTTACACTTTAAATTCTTTCTCCTTACAACATCCCTGTGAGGTCTGGTTTACCCCCATTTTATACCTGGAGAACTGGGGTAAAGGAGCTAAATGACTTGCTCAAGGTCACATCACCACTTGACCATCCATCCTCTTCTGTATGGCTGAGAGTACTGTTTAAAAATGGATTCAGCCATTCAGCTGAAAGGGATATTGGACCATTTCATAAACATTCTGCTCAGACAAAAGAAGGGGAGATTTTCACTTGCCTACAGAGCGCTTACAGGTCCAACTCCCACTGAAAGACAAAGTCAAAGGCACACATGTAAGTTAGGCTCCCCAGCTCCCATTGAAAGGTAATGGAATTGTAGGTATCTAACTTATATTTGTGCCTCTGAGTCTCTCTCCCTAAACAATCAGACAAATGGAGTAGATTGGTAACCCTAAATAATACCCACTAAATAATTAGACATAATCCATAGCATTTCTATAAGGTTTTTCAACTGTAGGATGCAAAGCATTATACAGTGGTGAGTAATCCACCATTTAAAAGACTGGGAAACCAAGGCACCGAACTTTTATAGAAACAATGTCTTACTTTGCAGCTCCATGCAAAAATCCTTATCAGTCTTCCCGTAAACAGTAATATTAGCCACAGTATGAATTTGGAAAATACAGGGTCAGATTCAGCCCAGTTCAATGGCACAGCACGTCATATAAGACTGGACAAATGACTCACTACCCAGATAGTGTACAGACAATGAAATGCTGATATATGTCAGAAATGTGCAAAAATCAAAATTCACAATGTTTTTAGCAGTTTGATTTAAGGAGGAAAGGGGATTTTTAAAAAGCCTTTTTTGCCTTTTAAAAAAAGAATCAGTATTTTTTTAAAAAAAATCTCATTTTTTTAGCATCATTGCTGTAATACCCCAGGCTTGGTAACTTCTCTATGTTACACAAATGATTTAGCTGAGAGCTTAGACATTTCAAAATGACAGTTAAAAAAAAAATCACCCCGATGCCGCTTTTATAATACAATCAAATGATTGAGTGACATGTGGCTATCCTATTGTTATGACATACTGTATCATTTTTCCAAGTCAATAAAATAAGAATTTGAAAAAGGCAGTCGTTTAAACACATCAACTTTATATATAAGCATGATACCAATTATATCTGACACCTCTTTCAACTGCTTGGTGTGTAAAGAGGTGAATATTCATTGATGACACAGGGTGTTCCTATCAGTGAAATTGCTGAATGCCTCCTGCATGGGGCAGGGGACTGTAAGGCCCAGTAACCTTCTGAGGAATTGAGGTTGCCATTCAGACTGTTCCAACTAGTTCAGTGAATTCATGGAAATTAGGGACCTGATTCTCCATTGCGCTGCACTTTGCAAAGTAATTTACATTAGTTCAAAGCGAGTGTAAAATGTGATCAAAACCACTTTTCTATTGCAGGATCGTTAAGCATGTGTTCGCTTGTCCTGTCCAATCTGCCGGGAGTGACATCTTTTTCACTGTGTAAAAATGAAGCCAATGTGAAATATCATGAGATTTCATGATAAGTCTCATGACGACTCCTGTGATAACCGTGTACCTACTGCAGGGTAGCTCTGTTGAGGCAGGAGCTGATACTATCTGCCAGTGAATGCCCCATCAGCAGGCATTTGTACATTTCCATGGACAGTGACTTGGCACAACTCTATTCTACCTGTTTTACCTATTATGGAGGCTCATATTTTCATTCACATTCTCTTTGCTTTGTTGTAATAATTTCGTCACTGGCACTCCCAAATTTTAGCATCACTAGCTCCCAAATCTGAACCAGAATTTCACCATGATTTGCAAGGAGAGGGCACCGCTGGTTTTGTAATATGTGTTGGAGGCCTAAAAAGACCAGATTTTCAAATTAGCCTCTAAGTTTGTGCCCACGGTTCTGTATGTAGAACTGATAGGAATTCAGATCTTCAACTAGTCTATAATTGATGTAGTTCCTCGGCTGACTTCAGTTGGAGCTATGTTGATTTATACTAGCTAAGCATCTGGCCTGATAATTTTACTTGCTATGTGGGTCCAAACTTGTGCCCTGATCCTTCAAACACTATTGAACACATGGCTTACTACAGTCGGTAGTTCCATCTGTTATGCAATTTGCTCATTCACTATGGAGCTCATGGTGCACTATGAGTAGCAGGCACAATGCCGCATACTGTTTGCAGCATCAGTGACTTGGTCCATACTCAGGTTAAATTCCCAGCCTCCTTATGCTTCTATGATCTAATAACCTTTTGGTGCATATTGGTTGTTTGCTTCTCAATTACTCACTTTGAAACACCAGAACTCTGGCATGTTCAGAACTGTAGATGTATCTTTTGAGAACTTGCACTATGTGTCAGGAAGATAATATGATATTAATATGGTCGATTCTGAATATTAAACCTGAGATGGACATACAAGGACTCTGAGGGCTACACACTACCACTTATGTCGTTGTATAACTTATGTCACTCACTCCCCCCTGAGCGACGTAAGTTATACTGACCTAAGTGCTGATGTGGACAGCGCTATGTCAGTGGGAAAGCTTCTCCTGCCAATACCACCACTCGCAGAGGTGGGTTTATTATGCTGATGGGAGAGCTTGCTCCCGTCAGCATAGAGCATCTTCATCAGACACTCTAGAGTGGCGCAGCTGCACCAGTGTAGCGCTTCTAGTGTAGACTTCAGGTAGTCCTCAACCTGAAGAAAGAGTTGGCTGACTAGCTCATATAGGGAGATGCATTCCCTTGAATATCTACAGTAGATACACTGAATAATAATCATATCCTAGTAGATGTGAGAATGTTATCTGCATATTGTAAGCTTCTATTCTCCTTAGTTTGTAAGTTCCTTGGGGCAAGGGATCACTTTTTGCAAGATGGCGTGTAAAGTGCCAAGCACAATGAAGGCCTAGCCTCTGATTAGAGCCTGCAGGATGCTACTGCAATACAAATAATAGATAAACATTGTTCTTTATAGCAATTGCTGTAAAACTCTAACATTTCATAGGATGTTACTGTTCATAAATCTCCATAGGGACATTATTTTCATGATGGCAAGATTTCATAATGTAGCAGGGACTGTGCTCAGTGTTCCTATCATTGCCATAGTTGTGACGTGACATGCTAGAGAATGGCAAAAACTTTATGCTGTCTCCTAAATAATTATAATATGGGGTGAGCAACAGCTTGTGCATAGTGAGGTTTGTGGTACTGTGCTACTCAATCTGCTTCAAGCACCACCACTATAATTCTTCCTGAGACCCAATAAAAGTTCCTATAAATTCATTATCAATGATAAACATCTTAATGCCTTACAACAGGGGGCTGTTTCTCATGGGGAGGAAGAGCTTCTTAATTCCTGACCCTCGTCACTTCTAGCACCAGGAACATCATGATTAGTAACACACTCTGGAGCCACCCCTGTCCTCAATTGCCTTAGAAGAGGACATTGGAGTAATTCCATCAGTTTTGCTACTCTGATTAGCACTGATCATTGCTCATCACTGGACAGTCAAACATTTTGATATAGAGGCTGCTTCTGTTCAACGGTATTATTTTTGCAGTGAACAAAAATACAAAGAGACTTCTCCCATAACCTTCAATCATTTAAGTCTTGTAACAGAAGTTAACACATAATGTATATTCAGATAGAGTTGTTATTCTTTACTATTTGTAGTAAGATAGAGGCCCCAAAAGAACCTGAGTCCCCATTGTGTCAGGTGCTGTACAAATATGTAGTGAGACAATCTCTGCCTTGAAGAGTTTATGAGTAAATATTCAAGATATTTTTAATCTGTGTTTCATAGCCAGTTAGAGAGATTGTGACATGCTAGCGAAATGCCTAGATTTTTCTTTCTTCTTTCATTTCTCTTCCTCCCTTACATTTTTCCTTCATTGTGTATCAGACTCACTCAGAGCCACAGCCTCTGATTCACCCTTTGTGGAAAATAAGAAGGATAACACTGAAATATGGGTTCATTTTCCTTCCATTTTCTCTTCAAAGGTAGTGTAAGAAGAGGAACAGCTGCAGCAGAAACAGGGACATTTTACCAATTATCAGGCACTTCTCCTGTCATTGTTTTCTTCCAGCCCTGGTCAAGCTGCCTCCATCTCCACGCTACCTCAGGTTGAATCTGAGTGATAATACCTGCAGATTTAGCTTGTGAAAATGTCACAGTAAATAGAATTTATGCGTTGAACATCAGTCCCCCTCCCCTCCCTGCTGTGCTTCATGTTTCATTTTCATGAGGTGCAAAAAACATACTGATTATAATGTCCTTCTGCTGCTTCTGAAAAGAATCAATGTCTTAAAACCACTTCAGCAAAATATCTCCCAGCTTAACATCTAACAGAATAAATGTAAATTCTTAGGGCGGTGCTTTAAGGGGCAGACAAGTATTTCTGCTTAGGGTAGCTGGAAAAATCAAGGATCCTAGCCTTGAAAACTTACTTCTGGTGGCATCCAGTCCATGAACTGAGTCACTTCTAGAGTGGGTAGAGTAAGTATGGGATAAAGAGTTGGCTGAAAAAAATAAATGCAGATTTAAAAAACTTCCTATTTTAATTATTTCATTCTGAAGTGGGTTTTTTTTTTTTTTTTTTTTTTTTTTTTTTTAATTTTTGGCGATACATTTTCCACTCTTTTTTGGGACCAAATGCCATAAAGCATATTATGTTCAGATTTCTTTTCTAGCTTCTTTGTTTTTCATTCTCCTCCCCACTCCCGTATGTATCTTTTCAAAACTTCCTCAACTTTGGAAAAGTTCCAGCATGGCAAAAGGAATAATGAAGAAAAAGAAAGAAAAGTGAAAAGGTTGAAAGGGGAACTTCCAAAAACTGGCTAGCATGTACTCTCTCACATTCAGTAGCAAATAGGGGTTGGGGGAAGGGAGGACAGGGTGGGAAAGAAGGAAAAAAACCCTAAATTTCAAAATATTGGAAATTTGAACGTTCCCGTTTTATTTTTAAAAATATCAAAACTTTGGAAGCACAAGTTTCTTGTTTAAAAAAAAAAATCATTCAAAGTGATAAAGATTTGAGCACGTCTAAGTTGCCAACAGAGCAGACACGCTGAGGGACCTGTGTACCTCCTGCAAAGTTTTGAGGGTCTCTGTGCCAGTCCCATATAGGCCAGTGCAGAAGGTAGCATTGGTTGGAGGGTCTAGTGCAGCCAGAGGATGGGCCATGGTGAGGTCTGTGATTATGTGGACCCAGTAGCCCTAACATGATATGCAAGTACTGTGGGATGCCCATGCTAGCCCATAGGCTAGAGTAGCAGTTGTGTGCATATGTACAGAGGGAGTGGGAGAACGTTTTTTTTCCCCTCAGACCTGGTCCCTATTTTGTGGGCAATATTTCACTGATTATTTGAGCTGTATGAAGTGAATTTCATCTTATGAGAGTAAAATGTCTTTCATTTGATTAAAATACATACCAAATGTCAACATTAAAAACTCAGCGTTCACCAGATTTTATCACTCTGTTATATCTATTATGCCATAGTTGTTTCCTTTTTTTTTTTTTTTTACTCATACAGGACAGCTATTATGGGGTTGACTCTTCAGTATGTCTGCACTGCAATTAAACACCCACGGCTGGCCCAGGTCAGCTGACTGGGGTTGGTGAGACTCAGGCTATGGGCTGTTTATTGTGGTGTAGTCATTTGGGCTGGAGCCCAGGCTCTGGGACCTTGCAAGCCCCAATGTCTATGCTGCAATTAAACAGCCCCATAGCCCAAGCTTCACAAACCCAGGTCAGCTGACCCAGGCCAGCCAGGCCGGCTCTAGGCACCAGCTGAGCAAGCAGGTGCTTGGGGCGGCCAATGGGAAGGGACGGCATGTCAGGCTCTTCGGCGGCAATTCAGTGGAGGGTCCCTGTCCCTCTTGGAGGGAAGGACCTGCCGCCGAATTGCTGCCAAAGAAGAAAGTGGCGCGGTGGAGCTGCCGCCAATCGTGGCTTTTTTTTTTTCCCCCCCGCCGCTTGGGGCGGCAAAAACCCTGGAGCCAGCCCTGCAGGCCAGCCATGGGTGTTTAACTGCAGTGTAGACATACTCTTCAAGTCCTCCTTCTCCATTCCACTCTGTCTTGAAGCAGTTTCTCAGAAACACCACAGCTAATCAAATCCTTTGGGATGACTTCCATCCATTTAGTTTTGGGTCTTCCCTTCCTTCTCTTACCTTCCATTTCTAAGTTTAACACCCTGTTTCCTATATTCTTCCATTCTTATATAGTCTTCTATTCTTTTCACATGCCCAAACCATCTAAACCTGGAATCCCTCAGCATTTCTACAATTCGTACCACCTCCATACTTCCCCTAATTCATTTGTTTAGAACATGGTCCATCCGTATAGCCCCAAACATCCATTTAAACATTTTCATTCTATTAAAGATCTGCTCCTACCTCTCCCTCAGTGCCCAGCATTCAGAGCCATCTTGGAACATATCCTGCTGGATAATATTCCGAGGCTCCTGTAGGATGCTGTGGCATCCAGAGAATATTTAACACGTGGCACTCTAATAGAGATCTCATACAGATCTCTAGAGAGGTGTGGCTCTTGAGCAAGGGGAAAACATTAACTTAAATGCTTTTAGAAAAAAAGAATTAATGGTGACAAAGTGGTAAAGGGACTAAGTTGGATAGAACCAATTATTCATGTTAGGGGATGTGAGCAAGGGCTTACTTCAGCAATAAATGCAGTTACTGAAAGCAAGGAAAAGTAATAAGCCCAAATATGTGCTTGCTTAAGGGAAAGATTTTCAAAATTCAATGTATGGAAGTAATTGGACCGAGGGAGAACTTGAGCCAGAAGAAAATTTATGGCAATAAGTTGTTCGAGAAACAATATAAAAAAAATGTATCTAGAGTCTATTTAACCCATGACACACACAGTTGATTAAACCTCTTCCTTTCTAATAAATGTTGCAGGGATTAGAGCGATGCTGTTAATGTTTATGGATAAATGATTGAGTTCAATTAAAATAAACCAGACCACAGACCTTAACAACCTTATAACTCAAATGTAAGTTGTTTTGACCTTCAGGAATGTTTTTGATAAGGACCCCTCTCCATTTCCCACCCCAGGCCCCAACACCTCAAGCCTTTTCAGTATTGCTCAGCCTATGTAATTTTAAGTATATTAAATGAGACCACTTTAATGCTCAGTTGCCCTCAGTATGTTAGCATATATATTTTATTACTGGGATTAATACAAAATTTGCTATGACTATTGCCCTATTGGGGGTTAATTTAGAGAAAGAGAAAAATGATAGTCCTTTCAGACCTCTTAGGATTTTTGCTTCTAGTAGCACATATTACAATAGCAGCACAATGGAGAGACTCAGGAGTATCATCAATTATTGGGTGACTTAATAAGGCAATGGGACATACCATCCCTGAAAAAAAGATGTACATAAGTGAGATTCTTTGCTTCAGATTCCCTTTCAGTCAATGCATTGGTATAGCCTCAGTCACCCGTTGAAAGGGGCATAGTAACTTAATCTAACTAATTTACATAATTTTTAAATTAAATTTTAAATGATTTCTAGTCTTTAGTTTGGTGCACATCTCCTCATGTAAGGCATATTATAATAAGTAAGCTTAGAATTAATGCCCACCAATATAGATACTATACTCACAATACATTGTTTCCTTATATTTGAATTTAGATACATATCAAAGCATTCTTAAATCTCTCTTTCTGGGAGTGGATGACAGAATTTTCTTTCTCAGGTCCACAGGAAATATAATTTTACAGGTAACTAGAGACTCAACCCATGCCTAAATTTCCCTCATCTATGGCATCTTTCTGCTTCTAAGGGCTTGAGCCCTGTAAGGTGTGGCGTGCTTTCTGAAGAGCCCAGTTTACACACAACTCCCACTGCTGGGAGTTCCTGCTCCCATCGACATCAATGGGAGATTTGCTTTTAACTTCAATAGGGTCAGGGTAGGGCACATCAGTAGGAGCTGAAGGAACTCAGTACCCCTCAAGAGGTGCTCAGCCCCTTGCAGTATTTAGTCCACTTCAGATAGCAATGCCACAAGGACTAATCAATGTGAGCTTATTGGTCCAGATCCTCAAAAGGTATTTAGGAGCTTAAATACTGTTGAAGATCTGGGCCATTGACACTTTTATGCAGGCCTCTCCAGCCATCAGAAAGCAGGGCTATGATTCCATGGCTAACATTAATTGTGAACAGGTCAACGGTTTTGGAAAATTGTTTGATGTGGAACTTTTTTTTTAAAACACAAAACCAAACCAAGCCCGTAATGTCACTTCAGTTTGCCCTGTTTTTTTCCTTTTCTTGCGTATTTGATGGAATTGTTCTTTATTACATTCATTCTTCTATTGATTTTGGGAAAAAAAGAAAAAACAGGAAAACTGACAAGTAGGCTGCATTTGTCCCAGCTCCTCTCTCATTTGTTTTATGGGTAAGTGAGTAGAAATGAAGAGAGCATGTTCCATGTCAAATACTGAGAGCACAGAACATGGCCTCCAGCTAGAGCACAAATAATATCTATGCATGATGAATCCTTTCAATAACAAGAGCCCTGCAAATGTGGGATCAAATCACGGTCATTAGCTCTTGGCACTGTTCTTAAATAGATGATATAGAAATCCTAACAGCATCCAGCCTTAGTCAAGTGTCACACAAACTAGCCCATATTTAAGTTATTAATTTACTCCTCTCATGAATGTACTGGTGTAATTAGAAAAAAGCAATCTGATAAGATACAATCCTCCAAAAGCCACAGTCATTTTAAGAAAATGGTGGAGCGTATTAAAATAAGAGACTATGATGGCACTCCATTGATGGCTAAATTGGCCCATTGAATATGATAAGGAAATCTCAGGTTTTTTATGTGAACGCTTTTTCTATTGCAGGTAGCATGAGTTTGAAAAACTTTGTCTGTTTTTCACTCTCCTTTTTATTTGGCGGGCGGGGGGGAGTGGGGGAGTTTGTAACACCAAACCTAGGAATGAATCATGTATATGGAGTGTGCAAAATGGTTAAGGGGTATGAAGGGTTGACTCACAACTAGAGCCTCCTTGCGGCTGGGCGTAGTGTGGCATCTCTCTCCCTGTCAGGTACCTCCTGCTCTGCCTCTTCCTGTGACTTAGACCTCCGACTTTAAAGTCTCTCCCTTTCCAGCGTAGCCAATGAACAGAAACAAAGGGAATTAACCCAAATGAATCACCCACCTTCAGAGGGTGCCTGTCAGGCTCTGGGCCCAATCTGAGTTGACAAGTTATAGAGGGGAATGGTTCCTGCTCCAAGTTAGTCAGCAGCTGGTCCTCCTTGGTCATCAGGCAGCAGCCATCTGGAGAGCTTTTGCCTTCACTCAGCCCTCCCTCCAGAAGCTGAGGATTAAAGATCTGCTCTCCTCCCTGGTCTGCCATCAAATGAACTGGGTTTCTCCCTGTTAAACTCCTTCCCCCCCAAATCTAATATTTCTCAAAGGTCTGATGGGGTGGAGCCACCTGAGCCTACATTAGCTCATCAACCTTAACCCCGTGTTTCCCAGTGTGGGGTTTGTATACTCCAAAACAGGGACTGTTTCTCCTTTGAATGGAGGGTTACCTTTGTAACTTCATTGGGATGCTGAGCAGGTTGCTTTCTTTGAATTGTGACAGCAGACAAGGATACAGTTAGTAAAAGGCCGGATGGATAGAAGAAGATTGGAGGTGGAAGAGACCTCAGGAGGTCATCTAGTCCAATCCCCTGCTCAAAGCAGGGCCAACCCCAACTAAATCATCCCAGCCAGGGCTTTGTCAAGCCGGCCTTAAAAACCTTTAAGGATGGAGATTCCACCACCTCCGTAGGTAACCCACTCCAGTGCTTCACCACCCTCCTCGTGAAATAGTTTTTCCTAATATCCAACCTAGACCTCCCCCACTGCAACTTGAGATCATTGCTCCTTGTTCTGTCATCTGCCACCACTGAGAATAGCCTAGCTCCATCCTCTTGGGGGGAGGGATAGCTCAGTGGTTTGAGCATTGGCCTGCTAAACCCAGGGTTGTGAGTTCAATCTTTGAGGGGGCCATTTAGGGGTCTGGGGCAAAAAACAGTACTTGGTCCTGCTAGTGAAGGCAGGGGGCTGGACTCAATGACCTTTCAAGGTCCCTTCCAGTTCTAGGAGATAGGATATCTCCACTAATTTAATTTAATTTAATCTTTGGAACCCCCCTTCAGGTAATGTGCTGCCCAGTGCAGCAGTCTGGGAGCTGACTTGGTCTATTAAGACTGAGGCAAAAAAAGCATTGAGTACTTCAGGTTTTTCCACATCATCTGTCACTAGGTTGCCTCCCGCATTCAGTAAGGGCCCCACACTTTCCCTGACCTTCTTCTTGTTGCTAACATAGCTGTAGAAACTCTTCTTGTTACCCTTCATATCCCTTGCTAGCTGCAACACTAACGGTGCTTTGGCCTTTCTGATTACACCTCTGCATGCTCGAGCAATATTTTTATATTCCTCCCTAGTCATCTGTCCAAGTTTCCACTTCTTGTAAGCTTCCTTTTTGTGTCTAAGCTCACCGAAGATTTCTCTGTTAAGCCAAGATGGCTGCCTGACATATTTGCTATATGATGTCTGGAATTTATGTGGCAAGTAAGATACATTTCAATTTCTTGCATCTTTAATAATCTGTGGATAGGGATAAGTGAGGAATGATTGAGGTTATGGTTTATGGTTATGACTCTGCAAAGTCTTACTTCCTGGAGTGGGAGGAGTAGTTGAATCCTCAGACCCTGCACTGAGGGGAAAGCAGTTTCAGTCATGCAGTATTCTTCCCACCTCATGCAGTTGGAAAATAAGGCAAAGCCCCACCCAACTCAAGCTCAGCTGGTGTGGGAGGGAACCTAAGCTGCTCCAGGACAATTGGTGGCACAGCTGACTTTCCCAATGAAGCAGAGATCTGGTTATTACTCTCAGAATCACAACCACAATTGGCTCCTTCCCTGCTACCTTACTCAAGGTCAACTGTATAGAACCACATGTTATTCCAGTTGCATACCTTTTGCTATAATTGCCATATACAATGGAAACAAAATAAATCTCACTTTTTGACTGAAGGAAAACAAAACCACAAATCCACTTTATTGTCCTGTACTGTGCTTTAGAAATTAGCGCTAACTCCAGTGCAGCACATTATTTAGGAACCCAACAGTAGTAGAACTAGTAGCCTATCCACAAGAGCAAGAGGTCCAGCCATCTTCTGCAAGAGTCCCTGCTGTGAACCAAGCGCCAAACCTACAAAATGGTCTTATCACCAAAGCTTCCTTTGAAGTCACTGCAGATCTGAAACGCCATGTGCCAGCTATTCTAGTGCTTCTTATTTTCAATCAGCAGTATCTTTTGAAAGCATGGTCACACTTCTTGAACCAAAACGCCTTAGACCTGATTTCAGCGTCTTTGACCAAGATCCAGAATTTTATCCTAGTCCTTAAGTACGTATTTGGAATATGCTTCCCTGTGCTTAAAACTATGGTTTTGTCTTTTGACACTATGATTTTTGACAGGAGTTATTTTCCAATTTTTATTCTCTGTTCTATAATTCTCTTCTATCCATGGGTCATTATAGCTCCTAACAGCAGATTTAGATATACACTTAAAAAAAAAACAACTAGCTTTTCCTCAATACTCTAAGCAAGCCATGTCCTTTATAAAAATGCTTTCTTTCTATTTCCTTTGTCTTAAATCATTCACACTCTATCTCATAACTGCATGTGTATGCAGAGATACTTGGAAATTTATTATTAACAAATATTTCTATGGAACGGAAAACTGGTGAAAGATTACATTTGGCAGGTTGCTTCCGTGTCCTCATGTTATTGCTCCTGTGGGAACACCGTATAGCAAAGTAGCTATTACTATTTTAGTAAACGAGGGTCCATGTAAAATTAAATTGCAGTCTGTATCCCCATTCCTTCAGCTCAGATAAGGGACGCTTCCCCATGTCTGTATTTTCCACCAGTAAATGCACTGCACTGGCATTGCGTTCACAGAAATTGTTACATTCCCATTTTGATTTGTTAATTTGATGCAATGGTAACATCCTAGGTTCTGCTCTGGTTATGTTAAACAGCAATAAGACTCAATTTATTACCACATAAGGTTGGAATATGGCCACTAATTAATAGTTTGACACAGTTTTCTGGCCACTAAGCGTACTTAATTGACTCAAGCATGTTCAAGTATCCCTCTGACACCATACCAAATTTCTGGCTCTTCTGAGTACTTTATTCTGCATCCCTCAGTCCATTGGACTCAAAGGCAGCTTGACAACACACCCTAGATTGGTGACAACAAACCACATGATAAATAGCTCCATAAACGTTGATGCTTTTCCAGCTCCCAAATTGGCAATATCAACAAAAATCAACTATTTGATCAAAGAAGGGAAAACTTCTGTTGAACCAATATATTTTCTTGTTTACGGAAATGAAAGCAATGCACGTACCCCATTACCTCCTGGGGGAGTTGTACCCAGTAGACCATCTAGGAATGCTTAGCTTAGAGCCATTCCTCTGGCACAAAGTAGGACGCAAGTCTTGCCTTACTGAACTCAATCTTCAGTTACATAATGGAAGAGATAAAGGGTGGAGAGGCCATTAATAGGCCTGGTGTTTGACTAGCTAGGAATAAACCAATCTAATTGAAATTAACATAAACCTCATGCTGTTTGTGGTACAAATAGGGTCAAATAGAATCATATATTTTAAAGCTGAATGAATACATTTTTTATCATGACCAGCAGACCTTTATGATGCAGCATGATCTGATGAATTGGAGGATGAAGAAACCTGGGGTTTATTCCCAGTTCTGCCACTGACTTACTGTGTGGCTTTAGGTAGTAGCATAGACGGAAAGTCAACATCCACTGACTTGGACATTTTTGAAATTTTTTGCCTTATGCTTTCCATGCCTCAACTTCTTCCTCATCTATAAAATAGCATAACCCAGTTTGCAACTCATTATGAGATCTGTCGCTGAAAGGTGCTAGGTAAGTGCTCAATAGAAAAAACAAATCTATTATGACTCCATATGATATATAAGTCAGTGTCATTTCTTGCTCAAATTGTCTCACGCTAATCACATGCCATGTTAGGGGCCAAGTTCTGGTTTCATTTACATGGAATTAACTCACTTCAAGCCATTTTTCATCTGTGAAGTTACTTCTCATCTGTGATGCTAAGAACAGATTTTAGCCCTAAGTGCAATATTAAAATCATCAAAACAAAACAGGTTTGAGCCTTCTCTTTGCTACAATTGAAAGAAATCCTGAAGATCAACAATAAAGATTATGTAAAGGCTTTGTACTTTTTGTTATGCAGTTTTGTCACATAAAATACATGAATCAAATGGGATTTGAAACAAGAGAGTAGAAAACCATTGTCTCTAGCCAGTTGGTTTGGTTGATTTCTAACATTAGCATTTAGGGAAATATAACTGATGCCATATTTATTTGTTATAATGTAATTTGGAGGTCAAAGTCAGAGCAATAGTTAGCTAATGCCAGATTGTCTTGTGTAAAAGAGAAAAAACAGCTTGACCTATGATGTCTCAGAATGGTGCATAAACCTGAAAATGACCAGGTTTATTATGTATTGAGTATTGCTGGCAATTTGCTTGGCTGAATTAAACTCAGACACTCACCTCTCCCTTTTCCGTGACAATTCATGTCATGACATTAAAGGACATGTCCTTTCTGTTACTTTAGATTATACCATCAATACTCTGAAATGATGTGAAGGAGAATTTAGTAAGTGCTGCAGAATTGCTGAAAGCCATCCTAGGTGGCTGTTTTTCAGACATCCATGCAGTTCCATTTATGATTTCAATGACTTCAGCTAATATTTTGCATCCTTAAAAGGAAGAACAGGTGGCTTGAATATAATAGGGAGTAAGTTGAGGATGCAGGTCTTGGGAGTAGTAGTAATTTAAATTCCAGTCACGCCATTCCTACAATCATAGCAATAACACCATACATGCATTCATTAAGGAAACATTCAGTTACTTTCTTTGCAATCAGGTTTAAAATGATTTAGCTCAACACTCTATCCCCAAAAGCATACATCTGTGCTAAAATCAGAAATAAATAATTTAAAAGAATAAATGTTTATTGAAAACATTTGGATCTAACTCAATCAAGTGCTTACTTGTATACTTTTCAATGACTATTTTCCTTCTGCTCTTTTATTTTTAAAATGAGAAGTAAAGTTTCATTTTTCAAACAAAGCACCTTTCTCTTTTCCCCACCTTCTGGCAGGTAGTTCGAAAGTAGTTGTTAGAAAATGACTTGGAGTCCCCCACTGGAAACATGAATTGAAGGTATAATGTAACTTGTAAACACACCATTTATCTTAATAGTTACAATGAACCAACCTGGAGAATGAACTGCCAAGCAGTGACATATCATGTGTGCTTCCCATTTCTGAGAAAGCCATGAGTGCTCCAGAAGGAAATAAAATAATCTTTTTTCCTTTTTTCTTTTTGCTATGTGGTTGGTGCTTATGATATGGTTTTCTCCTGCAGGTTTAATTATTACAATGGCTAAAATTCTCATTTAGTAATTCCTTTAACTTAATTTGAGTCAGATTTCTAAATTTAGATAAAAAATCCTCCCACCACCTTCCCCAAACTGCATCCAATATAAGTGACCCAGGCAGCAAAACCAATGTGGTTCGAAGGAGTAGTGGGGCATAATGGAAATCGACATCTATGCAGCACACTGTGTCCCCTACTGGAGGGGATGGGGCATAGGTGGACTAGCTGTGGATGGATCCTCCCACCCAGTTCCCCACTGTATAAACATCCAAAGTAAGACACTTGGACCATTGGCCTGGAGTAACCTCTGCAGAGAGCTGTGGAGGCAATTTCTAAACTAGGGCATATGATTATCTGCCTCCTGCATAACTGCCAGTACAAGGTCAAGCCCTCAGATTTTAGTCTCAATCGTGATTGGAAGAAATGATTTTTTGGATTAAAATTAGTAAGTGATAGGATGGAGATAAGAAAAGAGACACCACATTTCTAAATGGTCTCTGGGCTTGTCTACATGATGAGTTTGTGTCTGGCAAGTCAGGGTCTGAATCTGTAGCACACCAGCCTACCACACACTAACTGGCCACAGTTTCTATTATCCAAGCAGACAAGAAACTCCAACAGTCAAACTAGCCCAGTGCTGTTAGCTTACAACAGGACCATAACAGGCCTATGCACAATCAGGGCCCAAGTTGGCCCCAACCAATGAGATATGGCTCAAGACCAAAATTAAGCAGCCAGTCCTTTCCTCATATAAAGAACTGTTCACAACCAAAGGGCACCTCTAATCTGTGCTCCGGGTGAAAGGTCCTCCCCCTATCCTAACATTCCCTGCATCCTGTGACTTACCCACGGCCAGCTCTGTACACAGATTTGAGATAAACTATGGCGGCACCATGCCATGCCCCATTCCTGCAGCGGATTCCTCTCATTCTGACAAATACTTAAGTGCTGCCTATAGACCCTGAACAATGCAACATCTACAGAACCATCCACGCTGGACAACTCTGATCTACCCCCTAACTGCATCTACCAGATGCTTAAAGGAAGGTGAAATACTTGTCTGACAGACCTGATCAGCAGTGAAGGAAAAATACCTTCCTGACCACAAGAGGCAGTGGCCAGGGGTAGCTCAGATCTTGCCAAACCCTTAATGCCCACAGAGCTGAACCAAAGCCTTGGCCATGAGGGCAGGTGCTGGGGGGAGGATGCCAGATTCTTTCTTTCAGTGATAAGTATCCTGCCCCTGCTCACACCAGCCTCTATATACCCTTTCTAAAGTGGGCAGAGGAAGAGAGGGGCAGCCAATTGGCAGGCAACAAGCTTCCTACTCAGGAATTAGGTCCAGGGCCTACTAAAAGCTGCCCCCAGTAAGTCAGGGGCTTGCATGTCTAAACATGATTTCTATTCTGACCTTTTCCTAACCATTTCAAGTGACAGATGGAATGTTCAGCTTGGATTTCCTTAGTGGATTCAATATTTAGGCTGTCAACTCAATCTTCTGTTTTTCCTGCAGGGTAACAGGCAGCACCTCAGGTGAAACAGTTACAAGCACCAAACCACAGAAATAGATCATTCATGATACGACATCCTCAGCTTCTATTTTTAATGGGTTGCAAGTTTTAAAAAATTTACTTTTTTCTTTCCTGTGGCACTTCCTCCCCTGCGCCCCCCCAATCTATCATACACAACCACAGCCAGAATATTGTCACTCTGCAATGTGCCAGAGAAGCCCAGCTTCTCAATACAATGATCAGTTATTTATTGCTGTTATGATAGTGTCCATGTTTATTTTGTCTGGGGTATTATGTCAAGAGCAGGCCCTGTTTTGTTAGGCAATGGGTAAACACATAGTAAGATGAAGATGGGGGAGAGAAGGAGAAGGACTGAGGGAGAGAATGGTGGAGTGCAGCATGGAGGGTAGAAAGACTGAGGCTGGCAGCAGAAGGACAATGAAGGAAGGGTATGCGGGGAGATGGGGGTTGGAACTTGGAGCAAGCAGGTAATTAGACATTAAAAGAATGTCAGGAACTACACGGCAATCTGCTGACATCATTGATGGCAACAGGTTCTTCATCTGCTTCAACTCTGCCCCACTACTGCTTCTGGCTGAACCTCACCTCCTGTCACTGCTACTTCCAGCTAGGCCTCTTCCTATGACCCACCGCTGGTGCTGACTTTGTTACTGGGGACGTATCTGCAGCTCCTGGGATCTCTCTCTTCCTATCCAGGGGGCTCGATGTGAGAAAATGGAAGGGGTGGAAAAAGAGGAGAGGTGCTTAGGACCTGCTTATCCCTAAAGAAGGGGTTCATGTTCTTGTCCGGGTCCATGGGGGGAAGGCAAGGGGCGGGAGGAGATGAATGGCCCAGCTGGGCCTCTCCCTGCCTCCAGGCTGTTTGTTGCTAGGGAACTCCCTAACTCCTGGGGTTGGCTCCGGTTCAAGTGCTTCTCCTTTACATATGTTGTTTGAATATTTGTCATTCAGACTGTGGATTCTACAGCTCTTCATTTGCCTGGACGGGACAGATGACCATATACTGGGTCTGTTACTGCAACTTTTACTCATATTGACCAGGCCTTACTCAGACAAGGAGTCTCATCATGGTCAATGGAGCGACTCATGTGTGCAGGTACTCAGCACAATGTAAGTAAAGGATGCTCAATCAAGCACTGGTGCTTTAGAAATCAAAAGGGCCAGATGCAACACAATCCTCCTCCCCCCAAAACACTCCATAATTGGACTCCAGTACAAACCCAGGAAGCTGACTTTAAGTCAAGGCTTGAGTGGAGCAAGAGGCAGAGATTTTGTTTAACCGACTCCTGAAGTATATAAGGCACCTCCCCCCACAATCACTGTTGCCTAGAGTTTCGTTTTTAGATCAATCTAGTAGAAGTTGAAAAACTGCCCAATGTTATTAAAAATGGGGAACATAGTACTGTATGTAACAGTAATTGTCAAAATCTGTAACTGTCAGCTCTTGTATTGTTCAGATCTTACTTTTTAAACCTGCTACAGAATGCATAATTGCCACCTCTCAGATCACACCTCGCAGCCTGGCATACTGATATTTGACTCAGTAGTCAAAAATCCCACACAGGTAATTCGTAGCTCTTAGAGTAAACGTCATTGTTTTCATTCAAAGCTGCATTGCTGATTATCCAGCTTCAAATCTAATGGTCATAACTACAAACTGAAGTAGCTATAGGAGGCTGCATGTCTCATTAATCTTTTCTGCCTGAATTATTATTATTAAAGGGCTGCACTTAATTTTTCTCCTGATTTAAAAAAAGGAGATGAGATAGTTTTAAATATAATTTAAAACTCAATTTCTTTGAAATCAAAATTTTTAGCCACATCCATTATAGTATAGTGCAAACTTTATATATATATATATATATATATATATATATTCATGCTTGTAATCCTCTCAAAAGCATATAGTTGGATAATTTTTAGTGCACTCAGTTGCCTTCTAAAGTGCATTAGGCAGAAAGGCAATCAGATTTTTCCTTATATCTATGTTTTCTCCTAGCTAGAAAACAATGGCTGTAATACTGACTCATGTCTGGCTGCCTCCTGATTGTAGGCCTTTTCATTCTGTTCTGGAAAGCCGGGAATTGACATAAAGTACATTATCTTCACTGTTTTATTGTCAGACCTATTCTCCAAACCTAGACCCTGATCCTGCAAACCCTTACTCAAAGGAGCAGCTTTTTCTTACACAAATAGCCCCAATATAATCAATACTTCACCTATAAAGGCAATGAGACTACCTACAAGAGTAAGGGCTAATCACTTGTGTAAGGGTTTGCAGTACTGTGCTCATAAGTCTCAGGTTAAAAGAGCATTTTCCACCCAAATTAATCTTAGATAAAAAGTTTTATTATGATTTTATACACATGCAAAACTTCTCAGTGACTCAGGACCATCCAGTTGTAGGTACTGCATTACAAACTTACGTTCCAAAACATTGTCGTCTTAACACCAGCTCTGTTATGGTTGAGTTTGGGAATGCTTTTCTGATGATTGTTTGAATAATGCAAGTTCAGAATTCATTGCATTTATACCTGTACCTTTCATTCTTTTATTGAGAAGAGGCAGAATCTAGGACACACGATTCAATTGTAGAAAAAGGATTGTGTCTGGGATGAAACCCCATGCTCTGGGTGTCCCAAAGCCTCTGACTGCCAGATGCTGGGACTGAATATCAGCAGATGGATCACTTGATATTGCCCTGTTCTGTTCATTCCCTTTGAAGCATCTGGCACTGGCCACTGTCAGGAGACAGGATACTGGATTAGATGGACCATTGGCATTCTGGGTCAGACCATTCTGATCACCGTTAAAGAAATATTATATATAAACCTGCACAGAGTTTTGGGCCTCAAGAAAAATTCAGGAGATGCTCAATGGATGGTTAAACTCTGCAGGGAATCTTACACAACTGAAGAGGAGAAACTCTGAATAATTTACCTTAAAATCTGCTTGATTTACAGCCTTCTGTTCTCCCCTATCACCAGGGGAGACTGTATATGGGAATGAATCCTCATGGTAAATCTACTTTTTTAACACATGAAAAGTTACAAAGCTCAAAAAGACTGACCAAGACAACTTAAATAACTATGACAATAAAGTACCTGGAATCCCACAACTTCCAAGTGAGAAAATAGAGCCAGAACTCATATGACGGGCATTCACACACCTTGTTTTATTAATATTTATTATTTGTATTAACATATCGCCTAAGAACCCTAGTTATGGGACAGGACCCCACTCTGCTAGGTGCAGTACAAACACAGAACAAAAAGATAGATGATAAGCTTCTGGGGCAGGAACTAAGTATAAGACAAGAGACAACAGAAGTATACAGACAGATAGATGGTGCAGTAAAAGGAAGTAATATTGGTCAACACGATAAGCACTGCTTTCAGGACATGAACAGCCTAGCCTTGTCAATTTTTCTTGTAGACATCATAGCAAAGGAGAGTTTTATGGAAGGGTTTTAAGGAGAACTTGAAGGAGCTTTGTGAATGTTTTTGGAGAGATCCTTCTAAGCATGAGGAGCAGTGGAGGAGAAACCACAAAGGGGCAGATTGGAAAGTTGAACAGGAGGGCAATAGAGGCTGGCATCCCTGGCCAATTGTAGAAGGCAAACTACTGGTTTGCTCATTTCCATCCATTCTAGACAGGGGAGGAGTAGTTTGAGCATTGGCCTGCTAAACCTAGGGTTGTGAGCTCAATCCTTGAGAGAGCCACTTAGGGATCTGGGGCAAAATCAGTACTTGGTCCTGCTAGTGAAGGTGGGGGCTGGACTCAAAGACCTTTCAGGCTCCCTTCCAGCTCTATGAGATAGGTATATCTCCATATTTATTTTAAAAGCCAAAGATCCTTACACAGGCAAAACTCTCATTGATAAAATGAAGCCTCGGACAGCAACAATAACTTTAGACAACCATATATGTTTTCTACAATTTTCTTTTTCACAGCCGGGATCTTACCAACTCTCCCTCTTCTCCCCCTGTCTGCATGGCCCCAGGATCATTGCTGACTGACTACTGGCCGAGAAATGCACAGACACAGGGGCACAATGCTTTGTCCATAATGATCTCTTTTAAGAAATAGCTTTCACCAAATGCATAATGGTGGTTCATAAAAAACTGGTAAAATCACTAATTTAGAATCATGTCTTTGTTGGGGACCCTTCTGGAGCAGAGTAGGGGCCAGATGGGAGAAAGGAAAGTTGGAGGATTTTGATAAGGGGATAGGGTATGACAATGTTGTGGCTTCACCATTATAGTTCAAACAAACATATGCACACAGAGCAATGCGTGGCCTGTTATCCTGGGAGGAGAAGTCAGCGCACATACCTACAAATGCAGCTGATCTTAAAATCATGAATGTGCCACAGGAGGAAAAGGGAAGATTAGTGGAGAGGATGGGGGCCGTTGTAACTTACCAGCCTTGGGTTCTGGTTCCTGCTGCGGTTCAGGGTTCTCCACAAGTTCATTGCGGCGGGCTTCCTCAACCAGCTCCTTTGGGTGAAGGTGAAGATTCACATGCTCCTTGTCCTCTGGATCTCCTGCAGCATCCTCTGTAGTCTATGTTGCCTTCTCCTTGGCCCTCATCAGACAATGAGGCCAGAGGGGTTGGACAGGGGACCACTTAAGGCTCAGTACTGGGAGTCCTAGACAGCACCTGGTCAAGCTCCTTGAGAAGGTGCACATATGATGAGCCCTCCTGGAGTCATTGTTTGAGTCTTTGGCTTTCCGGTTCAGGCCCTCAAGTGCTTGCTGTGCTCCTGGCACTGGGCCACAGGCCGCTGAATGCCCACTGGCTCCAGCCTTTATGAAATTTCCTGGCACAGGTGAAGGAGTGGGTTTGTGTCACAGTTAAAGACTTTGTAACTGTGCAAAGTTATGGATTTTGCATAACTTTAAAGTAAATAAATGTGTGTGTGTGTGTGTGTGACAGATAGAGAGAGAGAGAGAGAAGACCTGCATTCTGTATGTCTGATGAAGTCAGTTATTTTAAGTCTCTTGATTACAGGTCCATGTGCTGGGCTGGGCTATCACTGCCCCTTCCTCCTCGCAGTGCTCTAAGTAACTATATGGACGCTGACATTTGTGTACAAAAGAGATATATCCTGATTTTGCAGAAGCACCATAACAATCTTCCCTTTCAAAGCTTTTCCAGAATAATATGTAAAGAAACATCAAATATTTCATAGCATTATTGCAGCAAACTAAAAATGTTTCATTTCATGGTTAATTTATTTTGTAATTATAAATCTCTTGGTAAACAGTGCCATAATATTCTTTGCTTGTTTATGCTTTTGAACAATTTAAGTTTTAATATGTTTTCACTACAAACGACATGATAATAACTGCTCCTGAAAATGACTTACTAGATAGGTTCATTCAAATGTAATATTTTAGCATTCATAGATATACAGATTGCTCCTGCATATACCTGCTAGTAGAGGACATTAAAAAAATTAGATAAAAAAGAAAATGGATTCAGGCAATTTTTAAACTGCAGAATAGAAGTAATCATTTATAACCAGAATAATTTTAATACTATCTGTATCGTAATGCGACTCACTTTTCTCAGAAAGTCAAGAAGACAGTTTTCAATTAAAACTACTTTGTGTGGAAACAAGATATGTTAAATTAACACATGTACATGCATTTCCTATTTTAAACCATTCTCTACTTGTTCAGCATAGAGAATAGACAGAACCAAACTGTGGACTCACATTTTACTATATTCTCATGTCTGCATTTCCAAAACAGAGATGTAATTTCCCCACCTGAATTATGAGAGGGTAAATGGTATTTTGCTTTTGCCTGGTTCTGTCCAGTACTTTGCAACAGCTTCCTAATAATGGGGCTTGGAATTTAAACACCCGCATTACCAAAGTGAAAGAGA
This sequence comes from Trachemys scripta elegans, assembly GCF_013100865.1. Lineage (NCBI taxonomy): Eukaryota > Metazoa > Chordata > Testudines > Emydidae > Trachemys > Trachemys scripta. Next base: position 9,339,400 of record NC_048309.1, read on the forward strand.
TTAGCCCTTTCAAAATGTGGATTCTTTAACATGCTTCTTGCATTCTATTTTGCAAGAATACATTTGTTTCAGCTTGGCTGTGGCAGTAACTTTTACAGTAGGCGTACTTGCTGAGCATAAAGCACACATAGGGTCTGATCATGAGAGTAATCTCGCTAATTATACATGCAAAATGTACAGACAGAGAGGCCTATATTTTGAAAGGCTGACCACCTTTCTATTTCCAATAGCATGTTCTTCTATATGCTCATGTTTATATTTGCACTTCAGCCTTGATGGTGAAAGCACCACCATGTGTTCTAACATTTCTAATGCATAGGATGCTTACTTCATGTAATCTAACATTTGCACATGCACAAGTATTAGAAACTGCCTTCACATGACCCTCAGAGGACAACAGGTTTTGCAGGTGTAAATTCTTACACGTGCAGATACTAAATTATGCAAAGCATGTATACAGGTATTTAAAATCTGTACAGAGGTGATTGCATCTGCAAAATGTAGGAACCAGTGTGCGCATGAGATTAGGGAGACCACACAATAGGGAGACCAGCCTCTGCAAGTTTATGTGTATGTACAGAAGACAAAGAACTTGGTTTTGTCTGGCCCTACACACATCCTCACAGGGGTGAGGACTTTGGTCAGTGTGCATAAGAAAGCTCAGGTAGCCATCTCCTTTATGCCTCTACACAGATTCCTAGCACAACTGCACAAGATACTCAAGGACTCAGCAAGTCTATTGCTGCTGCCATAGTCTTATTATCTCCCTGTCAATGTGTCCCCTCATGGAAAAGACCATATACTACATCCTCTTCAAGTGGAGTACTGCAGTGGTTACACTTTATCATCAAGTGACCATAGTTACATTGCAATTACTGTGCAATTACTTCCAGTCGCTGTATTTTATAGCTTAACCTAGACTTAAAATGAATCATTTTGCTGTTCTCTTTAACTCTTCTAACAAATTTAACATAGGCCAAGGAAGCACTATGTAGTGCTTAGATCATACAATAATTCTTTTGCACAGAATAGCAACCCGTTTTTAACCCATTTGGAGAGGAGTGAGAGTATGGAAACATTATGTCCATCCTGAATCAGATCACAGATCCATCTAGTTCAGCATTCTGCCTCTGTTACTGCTCAGTAGAGTCACAGGTTAAAGCCATTAGATTATCCAGTCTGACCTCCTGCATAACACAGGCCATAGAATTTCACCCCGTTATCCTTGTATTGAGCCCAATAATGTGTGTCTGACTAAAGCAGATCTTCCAGAGAGGTATTCAGTCTTGATTTAAAGACTTCAAGAGACAGAGACTCCACCATTTGAACTACCAGATGCTTTGGAGGAAGGTGTTAATGGACAATTGCCAAATAAACTGGTCATAGGGGAATTCTTCCTAAAACTAGAAGGAGGAATATAATTATGAAGATAAATTTATGTAAGGGAGAGAATCAGTGTTATATTTTACTTAGCTAGTTTTATAGGAAATGTATATATTTTTTAAAAGGGCCACAATACAAGGTAACAGTGGCACAGCTGAGTGGAGAGCTGAATTCTGGAATCCTCTTTATTGTGGGAAGCTAAGACAGGTGGTTTGTGTAAGCGTGCTGCCTTCAACATGAAAATTATTTGTGCATTCTCCTGGATTTTTAACATACAATTCGTATAGCGAATGATCTAGATTCTTTTTGGGTTCAGTTCCTGAATAATCTCTGTGGGAAGAAGCAGCTTTTTTTGTATGTAGGTATCTTTCAACATATAAACAGCTGACTCTGTTTGTTCAGTTCTAATAATATATTCTTTATGCTCTGTTACCTCTGTCAAGTTTTAAAATCAGTTAAGAGGGTTTTAGTTCTCATTCTGTGTCTCAAAAAGTTTATAAAATCTTTTGATGTCGTGACTATGGCAGGAGGTTGAATACCGACTTTTATGTAACAATGATGTTTTTGTTATCTAGAGGAAGAGACAAAGAAATACCTATTTAGAATATCAAAAAATGTGTTTCATTGTATTGTCTTTGTAGAATGTGGTAGAAGATTGCTGTTTGAGAAAAGCTGGTTGTTTTTCTATGGTATGACTGATATTTTAAAAAGTCAATAAACATTAAAAAGTATGTATTGAAGAAATGTTAATTCATATTCTTCGAGAAGTACACATTCAAACCTAGATCTGTTTACATAATACAAAAAGTGATTCATAAATATGTTGATGAATATATTTGGCCAACTCAATCCACGGTTATTTATGGAGGCCATATTCTTCTTTCTTTGTAAGTATTCATTACTAACACAATTTTAGACATCTAACTACCTGATTTGTTGGTGCAAATTTAGAGGATGCTTTGAAAAACATGACCCTCAAAATTACCTTTTTAATAATGCATAAAAATTCTTTGGGATATTGGCCCCAAGAGGGCATCAAACAAAAAAAAAATTGATAGATTTCCCTATTTTTGAGGTTTGTGAGAGATTGAAATATGGCATTCCAAAAACGTATGCAACTCAAATGATATAGAAAACTGACCAATGATTGAAACACGATGTTCCACGTGTAATAGAACCCTGACAGTGGAGCTTTTCAACAGATATAGTGCTAATCATAAATTACACCTCTTTGGGGCAAGAGAAAACCCACAAATCCAACCTTCCTGTTTGATCATAGGGTTGAAAGTTAGATGATATTTCATATTGGGGTGGTTGGGAAAGGCATTAGGTTTATTTTCTTTGCATCTCCCAAGCAGAAAGTCATTTAAAAATCCTTCAAGCTGTCCATCTTGAATGATTTTGTCATGAGAAATTAATTTACAGGCGTATGCAGAGATGATAGAGCCCTAAAGACTTTTTGGGCAGAAAATAATTAACTTTGTCAGCCTCCTGAACACTCTGAATGATTTAAGGTTTCCTGAGTAACTGAGGCAAGTGGTGGTCTTATCTCATCCCTGAGCACCAATAACTTCTGCAGAAAGTAATACAAAAAACTTTGAATTGCATCATTTAAACATGGAACATCCAATTCACAACAGTAAAGGACTTTGAGTTCCTATTACTTTCCATTTACTTATGTATGTGGAGATGCTGCTTGCACAGAGGTTTAGTTCAAAGGGGATGGATATTCATGTGGGAGTTTCACTAACAGTCTTCAGAATTAGTGAGACATTAGTTGACCCTGCTCTTCCTCATTGATCCAGATCCTAGAATGAAAAAAGAAGTATGCATTGGAGATCTAAAGTAATGATGGTTTCCTCCATTTTCTAGCCATCCCCAGAACCTAGCTTGCTATAGTCTTTGAAACATACCCTCTTCTCTTTAGTACTGCAATCCAGTGCCTATGTTTATATTTAAGTACTGCAAGGACTCTCATCTGGGGATATTTAACTGCTGCTAAGGACTAGTACATTCCACTCTGCATAGAAAGGAGATAAATATCCAAGTCCTTACCTGTGAGGTGCTCAGAACTTTTTGCAAGAAGGTGAGCAATATCAACTCCTATTAGTTTCAAGTGAGGCAGGTGAATTCTGACTACTCTCACTTTCACCTATGAGTTACTCCCTTATACAGTCATAAAAAGATATAGCCCCCCTCACCCCTCAAAAAAGGGATCATACAATCTCAGAAATAAAAAAAGATCTATCAGGTCATCTAGTAAGTCACCTATAGTATGGATAATCCTGGTGAGGGCAGGATTATCCATACTATCTATCTATCTCTATATCTATATATATATATATATATATATACACACACACACACACACACACATACACACACACGACATCAGCTGAATGTTTTCCCAATTTTCTCCTGAATACTTTTCTTTATTTCATCCCAAAGTTTCTTGCTATAGCCCTTGGCACCATTGCAAAGTAATGTACTGTGTATAAATAGGATTTACATTTCTGAACCAGAATCTGAACTCTACCTACAAGAGAAATTTGGGGCACTTAAGGGTCATAATCTCACCCAAATTTCATGGCATTTGTGTCTATCAGAGGCAAAACCTGAAGAGACTTGGAACTCTACAGAGATTTGATTCTAAATAAGTGTTTGATACTGACTTCATGACTCAGGCTGATCTCTGTCACACACATATTTGTATCTCTATCAAACACACATTCTTCCTTTCTCCATTGTACAGCTCTGAAGGGCACATGTGCATTACTCTTAGTCCATGGTGCTCTAGTATAGTCATGCATTATAAAATCCATGGTTCTTTAAAACACATGAATTTAAAGCTTCACTTTTGTCCCAGAACCAGCTAAGTTTTGATGAATGAGATCTCAGACTAGACAGGTAAATAGAAAAGGGGTGAAGTCTGTGAGCTTGCAATGTATAATTTATTATAAGTGCCACAAATACTAATGCTGAGAGAAAACAAATTATTGGCCTCTCATGCAGTGACCATGAGAAGGTGATAAATATTTCATTATATGGTACTCATCAGACATTTGAATAGCTCATCTGTCCTATTTATGCCAGCTAAAATGAATTCAACCTATCAGTGGCAAATGTATTTTTAATGATTCTCTTTACCTTCTGTGGAAGATGCAGCTAAAAAGTCCATCTTCCACAGGGATTACATTATTCATTTCATTACATACTGTAAACTGTTTATGCTCAAATAGGTTTTTCCTACTGAAAACAAGCCTTAACATCTTAAGAAAATTTCACCTGCATTGCTCATTCTGGTTACTTTCCTTGGGCGGAAACAGAAGTTACCACCGATGTTTTCAAAGCTTTAAAAACTTGATATTTTAATGGAGAAAAAGGCCATCCTCAACCCAAGTTTTAAAATGTTCAAAGATATCTGTGGGGACTTTCTTATTTTGAGAAGGAATGCCAAGATGGCTACCATTTTGGAAGCTTTTTCTAAGTGCTTTCTGAACTTGAAAATCATATTGCATTTCTTCGCAAAAGGATATTAGTAATGCTTCCTGTGGTGGATATTTCAAGCTGTCATATTTATGTAATGTCAACATTTACAACATGTTTAAAAATTGTAACCATTAAATATGCAAAGACTGTAACATGAAAAAAAAAAGATATAAGGCTACAAAATCAGCTTGGTGCGCTAATGGCAACACAAAAACTTATGAGCGTCTTTCTTGCTCATACAGTCCTTGTCCTGGGAGGTGCCTAACAATGCCTGAGCAATGCTGAGTGTCTTCAAGTCAGTAGGAGTTGAGAGCACTTGGCACATTATGGGATTGTATCCCATAATAGAAATTCTTGGGTCTATATCAGATTGATCAGGAGCATCTTCTGCAAGGCACCTAGTATCTTGGCGGATTGGGCCAACAGTTACCAATATCCAAAAGAAGCATCATGTACCCCCCAGCCATGTGCTTCTCTTCGATACAATTTTCTACAGATTTAATATGTTTTTAGCATTACTTTCATTACCATGTTCAATTAAGTTTTGGTCAAAAGCACACTCTATTCTCTTAAAGGTTTTTAAACAGACACATTTATGCCAATACTCACGCATACAGGGTTACAGGATACTACTGTGAATTTGAAAGTGAGGTTGAGAGCTTACGTTCAAAACTTCTGACATAAAAAAATTATCCCCCTGAGCTAGAAGTATGAAGTGAAAGGCACTTGCTGATTTAGACATCTGTATCTAAGAAGGGTCTTTTCATTTTTTTGCCTACATATAGTAGGGAATGAGAGGTTTGCAGTTGATTTAATCATCTAAAAAAATGTCCACTTCTTATCTGTTTTGAGGGATGGTGACAGTTGTGTCAATAAGAAAAGGATTTAGTGGATAATCTTTTTTCAATAGCTGCATACCATCCTAATGTTGTATAGTATCTTACATTCTTCATCATATATCCAGAAGGCAGGTATTTGGGGTGAAAGAGGATTAAACACTAACAAACACAAAATATTTTCTTTCACTGTGCCCATGAATATCCAAGGTGGATATTTTCAATGTATTTAGTTACCAAAGGATATAAAGCAGGCACTATTATAAAGCTGGAATAGGATCTTATGGTTAAAGCCCTGGACTGGGAGTTAGGAAATCTTGGTTCAATTCCTCCTTCTGCCTTGGGCATCCTATGTGACTTTGAGCAAGTCATTTAAAAGGGCCAGGTCTTCAACGGCACCCACAACTGAGCCTAGTCTGCTGAGGACACCAATGTGCTGAACTCCTTGGAAATCCTGGCTGTACATCTCTCTGTGTTTCTGCAAATGGGGATAGTTCTACTTCCTTTCTCCCAGCTTTTCTTTGTCTTGTCTGTTTAGACTGTAATCTCGTCTAGCGAAGGTACCACAGTATCTGAGCGCCTCACAATCATTAATATATTTATCTTCACATCACCCCTTTGAGATAGGGAAGTGCTGTTATCCCAGGTTAACAGATGGGGAACTGAGACAGAGAGACTAAGGACTTGTCTAGCTGGACACTTGGCTATGTCTACATTTATGGGAATCAACGCTGCTGTGATCAATGCAGTGCGGGTTGATTTAGCGGGTCATGAAGACCCGCTAAATCGATTACAGAGCACTCCCCGGTCAACTCCGGTACTCCACTGGAACGAGAGGAGTAAGGTAAGTCGACAGGAGAGTGTCTCCCATCAATGCAGCGTCGTGTAGACATCGCAGTAAGTCAACCTAAGCTACGTTGACTCCAGCTACATTATGGAGTAGTGTAGTGTAAACAAGGCCTAAGTAGTGCAACAAGCTGGGTGTGTAAATCTAAAGTGCACTTGTGTATCATGCACTAACTGTTCATGTGGACCCTGCTACTGTGCACTAAAGGTTCCCAAGTGTGCATTGACCTACTGCTGTTTCAGATCAAGAGTAGATTAAAGCACACTGTGGACATTTTAGTGTGCAGTACCAAGGTTCAAATGGACAGTTAGTGTATGACACACTAGGGCACTGTAGACTTGCAGCCCAGATTGCTACACGCTAACTTGCCATCTAGACCAGGCCTAAATGACTTACCCGAGGTCACACAGGAAGTCTGTGCAAGAGCAGGGACTTGAATGCAGGTCTCCCACGTCCTAGGTTAATGCCCTACCCATGGATCATCCTCTCGTAGACAAGAACTCTCTAGTACTATGTGTTTGAACTGTGCATGGCATAATGGGTCCTCAAGCACCCCTTTACTACAAATCATTCTAATAAATGAACTATTTCGCTTTACCACAGAATTTTCTATACTTGGCTCAACTAAGCTACATATTTGAGAATAATCCATGCTTAAAAAAATTACAGCTGCAGCCGGCTGTTTGCCAGAAACAGAAACTCTAGAGTAAACCTGACAGTTGACCTTATAAAAAGGTCCATCCTCCATTCAGACAACAAGCTTGTGTGGGACTCACAATTATAAAACCTCCCCTTTTATTTATTTTGATCCAGTTTCCTTTTCTAATTTCTCATGAAATGCTGCACGGGGCTCAAGCTATTGTCACTGCCACCCGCTTGCAAAATGAAGTTAGCAGGAAGCATTCAATAACCACTGCATCTCAACTTATTATGAACATTATGATGTGATAATGATTTTTTTCCAGAGAGGAGAGAGAAAAGGTGCGACATCCACTTGATACTGATGGAAAGATGCAGCACATTATGTTTTCCTGTAGATCATGATGAACACCACTTTGAGAGCTGAAATGGGAGGCCCTGGCTTTTTAATGTAGTGCTTCCTCCCACCACCCACCCTTTTGTTTTAGAGGAGGCAAGGAGCAGCCAGTTTGCATTGTGCAGCTTTGCCAGTGATTAAAAATGTAGCTCATGCAGGGAAGATGTCACAACTCACAAGGGGCCTTACATAAAAAATAAAGATTTGAAAATCCAGACTTTAATGAACAGGGGAGTCAATAACAGGACCAGCCCTACCATGTGTGTATCTCTGCAAACCAGTAGAACTCTGTAGGAGTAACTACTTGTTTTCCAGCTAAAAGGCCGGAATGCTAAAACTCACATGGATTAGTAACTGGTTAAAAGATAGGAAAACAAAAGGTAGGAAAAAATGGTCAGTTTTCAGAATGGAGAGAGGTAAATAGCGGTGTCTCCTAGGAGTCTGTACTGGGACCAGTACTGTTCAACATATTCAAAAATGATCTGGAAAAAGGGGCAAACAGTGAGGTGGCAAAATTTGCAGATGATACGAAACTACTCAAGATATTTACGTCCAAAGCAGACTGCAAAGAGTTACAAAGAGATCTCACAAGACAGGGTGACTGGGAAACAAAATGGCACATAAATGCAAAATAATACACATTGGAAAACATAATCCCAACTATGCATGTAAAATGACGGGGTCTAAATCAGCTGTTACCACTCAAGAAAAAGATCTTGGAGTCATTGTGTAGCGGCAGTCAAAAAAGTGAACAGAATGTTGGGAATCATTAGGAAAGCCCACATCTTGAATACTGCATGCAGATCTGGTCACCCCATCTCAAAAAGATATATTGGTATTGGAAAAGGTATAGAAAAGGGTAACAAAAATGATTAGGGGGTATGGAACAACTTCCATATGAGGAAAGATTAACAAGACACAGCAAGTTCAGTGAGCCAACAGCAGCCTGGCACTGCTAACAGAGAGCATTCTTCAGTCCCTCGCTCAATACCACCACCATTGAGACCAATGGGAGTTTAGCTAAAGAAAAGACTGAAGGATTAGGTCAAGAATCATGAGCCATTAAATGAGCTGATCTATCAAAACAGAATGGAGAATGCTCCCACTTCCCATGGTCCTTCCAGCCTCTCTACTTTTCCTTTGAGCCAGTTCCAAGGAATTCAGTCTCAGCTGTATCCAGGCACCCAATATCACTGGTGCAAGCAGATTTTCATATGGATCCTGAAACAACAATGAGCGAGCCCTGCCATAAATTGAAATAAGGGGTTAATAAATATGATAATCAACCAAGTAACTTTCAAAGCATCACAATGGTACCAGGTGGAACCATATAATTACATCACATATTAGACAACTTCTTCTTCCTCACAACTCCCCCACCCTTTTGGGCTTGGGGGGCATTGCTTACTAAAAGCTTGGAAATATGTACAGTAAAAGCTTTGTTATCTGGCATGTTGGGGAAATGGGGGGTGCTGGTAAGTGAAAAATTCCAGTTGACTAAGAGTTATATTTACCAATGGAGGGAGGTAGTTTGGGTGCAGGAGGGGGCTCAGGGCTGGGGGATGGGAGGGGTTTTGGGATGCTCGATCTGGGTGGTGCTCACCTTGGCAGCTCCCTGGAAGCAGCAACATGTCCCTGCTGCTCCTAGGCAAAGGTGCGGCCAGGTGGCGCTGCGCGCTGCCTCTGCCTGCAGGCGCCACCCCCGCAGCTCCCATTGGCTCTGGTTCCCAGCCAATGGGAGCTGCGGAACCAGCGCTCAGGGCGGGACGGGGCAAGGCGAGGGCAGCGCACGGAGCCTACGTGGCCGTTCTCCACCTAGAAGCAGCAGGGACATGTCATAGTTTCCAGGAAGCCATGCAGGGAGCCTGCCAGCCCCATACCAACTGGACTTTTAATGGATATCAGAAATGCCGGTTTCTAGAGCTTTCCGGTTGGTAAAGTGCCGGATAACACAGCTTTTACTGTATATTTTTTGCTTACCCTTTTATTTTCTACCCACTATGTGTATGAAAGCAGGGGTACAAATTTAGGGCCTGCTTCTGCTCCCATTTAAATCAGCAGCAAAGCTTGTATTGATTTCAGCGGAAGCAAACTCAAGACACTTAAAGTTCACTTTAATGCCCTTTTTAAAAGTTCTCTTCAAACTTTGCAGAATCAGTCTCCCTTCACCTTTAGAGTAAATATGGCACTTTTCAGGCCGAGCCAATTTTCCAAGCCTTTGCTTTAACAGGGTTAAAACAGGGCTTTTTCATGGGATCTGCCTGCAACAGACCACTACTTCTTCATGAAACTGGAATTTTCCATGCAGCACAAGCATGACCCATTTTGGCCTATTTACGCGTATTGGTGGACAAGACTGGTGGGTGATCTATGCCCTTGCAATGCTCCAGGAGCAAAGCATAAGAATCATGAGTCTGCCGCTCCAGCATATCCCAGTGGGGGATATGGCTATTAGCATTTCAGGGTTCAAACCTGTTTCTGTTGCTATTAACATAAATGATAGCAGAATAAGGCCTGAAAACCTTTCCTTGCTTTTCTTTTAAAAATAAATATGTAAATTCATTTAAATTAATCGATATAGGTGAAATAAGGAACAGACGGCACTGGCCCGAGGAACCTGCAGAGCATGTGGAGGGACCCATAACCCCCCCCCCCTCCCCCCGTTGGATTAACAACAGTTGAAACCAAAGTCCTTTACAGAAAAGCGGTACACATGGGATTAAAAAAAAACAAAAACCAAAAACAACAGGTAAAATAGGAACATTATACCCATTCTTTATGCAATAAAATTTATGATTTTTTTAAAAATCCTTATTTTCCTTAAAGCATCTATTTTACTGCTGACTCTCCATTGCTTTGCATTTATCGGCACATGATTTATGAAAGAAAGCAGTTAAATATTACAAGTTCCATATTTTTATAGCTCAGCTTTTCCCAGCAATTCCTTATATGCTTTTCTTTTATTATGAATTCCAGACTCTGCATTCAGTAATCATTCTTTATGACAACCTAAATATGTACTGCATTATTTGTGAATTAGAGAGCAATTTATTTAGGAATTGCAGAAAATGACTTTTCTTCTGGGTGCTGTTTTACAGTCTATCCATTTTTTCTTTTATCTGCTATTACCTCTTGTGTGTCACATGAGCCTTAAGAGATATTTCATTCAGATGTGAATTGCAGTGTTACAAAAATTGTTTCAAAGAAAAGTTCCTGCTTTGATTGTGGTCAGAAGGAAAATAAAAGCTCTGTGAATACAAAAGAATATGAAATGCCTAGAGAAGAAAATGGGACTCCTTAAAGGGGCACTGTCAGCGCGGTGCCAAACTACACTAGCAAGAGCACAGGGGACCACAATGCCTCTTGGAGCCCAGTGTTATAGTTAGAGTGCATCAGTGGTGCACAGATGGAGCACACCCACTGCCAGATCCTCTAAGGTGATTCTGGCTGGTTGGTAGACATATGGGTACAGTGCCATGGCCCTATTGCTGTCCACTCACAACCTCTTTTGAGGGCTCTAGATAGATACCAAAATGCAGTCAGGAGAGTGCAGGGAGTGAGAGAGGGATATGACTGGGACGCGGGTGGTCAGGCCCAATGGTTAGAGCCAATGGGTGATCTGAAGATGTAGCCAGGATGCAGAGCCAGGGGTGTCAAGGATGGAGAAGGGCAGGCCCTGAAGAAGGCACAGGTGCAGGCAGAAGAAGCAGGACCAAGCCCAGTTGCAGGCATGGATTGCATTGAGCAGCCAGTGAGCTCTGGCTACTGCTGGGTCAAGTAGTAGCTAGTTTCATTCCTCCACCAATCAGAAAGCTCAATCAATCAGGCGACTCCTACCAGGGACAGTGGTGTCCAGTGTGTTGCTAGGAGACAGACCCTGCTGCAGCTGGCTCCCTGACAGTGTAGTTGTAAGGCCACAAGGCTTTGTGCACACACGTTTAGGCCTGATCTATACACAGATCTTGTACCAGTATAGCTATTTCAATTAGGGGGGTTACACCTGTACAACCCGTAGCGTGCAACACACTTATATCAGTATAACAATGTCTTATATTGATAAGGTTATTTCCCTTCCCTTCCCTTCCCATCCAGGAATAAGCGATGCTGGTATAACTGGGAGCAACATAGTGCTCTAGCTAGTTAAAGCAGTGCAACATTTGTGTGTAGACAAGACCTAACTTAATTATTCGGGGCCTGACCCACAGCCCATTGACTTCATGGGATTCTTTCCATTGACTTCACTGGGCTTTGAGTTATAGAATTATAGAAATATAGGGATGGAAGGGACATCAAGATGTCATCTAGTCCATCCCCCTGTGATCCGGCAAGACCAGGTGTACCTCAACTATCCCTGATAGATGTTTGTCCAACCTGTTCTTAAAGACCTCAGATGATGAGTATTCCATAACCTCCCTTGGAAGCCTATTCCAGTGCTTAACTATCCTTACAGTTAGAAAGTTTTTTGTAATGTTTAATTTCAGTCTCCCTTGCTGCTCCCATTACTTCTTCTCCTACCTTCAGTGGGCATGGAGAACAATTGAACTTGTCCACTTTATAACAGCCTCTGATAGAGGGGCTTGGAGAGGAGGGCAGCTTAGTGGTCAACACACCCAACTTCTGGATGCTTGTCCCTCTGTCAGGGCAGTAGAAATATCTGTTCCTGACTTTAAGATGGGAATCTTTGGCTTCCCACTCATATCTGGGCCTCAGCCCTTATGGGGTACAGCATGGAGACCTGGGCCTTCACTCTCCACTGGGTCCCAGCCCAGTTCTGTAAGAAGCAACAACAGAGGACTGAAAGTCTGCTTCCTTGGGCTATTTCCTACCAATATGTCCCTTGGGTTTGGGGCATGGCCCCTATAGTCCAAATAGTTTTTCAACTACAACAACAAAAGGTCCAAGTGAGCAAGGTCTTGATGTTCTCAAAGTGGCCGGTGGTTGGAGAAGGCACTGCCTGTGGGCCTTACCTGCTCTGTAGTCCCCTCTCAGGCTCAACCGTCTGCCTGCCTTGCTGGAGAAGAAGTCCTCTCTCCTGCAGTCTGTCCACCACCCTTTACCTGGGGTTCTGAACTCCACTGAACCTGCTTCTCCAGCTGGAGAATCCTTGACAGGCTTGGAGAGGTGGGGCTACCTGGTGCCAACGTCATCTTTTAACCCCTTTGGGCCCAATGTGAGGTTTGTATATCTCATCCCACAGTCCTTAACGTATTTGAAGACTATCAGGTTTCCCCTTAGTCTTCTTCTCTCAAGACTAGTTTTTTTTAACCTTTCCCCAGAGGTCAGGTTTTCTAACCTTTGGTAGCTGTCTTCTGGATGCTTTTCAATTTGTCCACATCTTCTTAAAGTGTGGTGTCCAAAACTGGACGCAGTACTCCAGCTGAAACCTCACCAATGCTGAGTAGAGTGAAACAGTTACGTACCGTATTTTACATATGACACTCCCATTAATTCGTCCTCGAATTATATTAGACTTTTTCTCAGCTGCATCACATTGTTGACGCCTATTTAATCTCTGATACACTATAACCTCCAGTTATTCCCCTTTTTGTGTTTGTGCATTTGATTTTTCCTTCCAAAGTGACATAGCACTTGTCTTTACTGAATTTCATCTTGTTGATTTCAGACCAATTCTCCAGTTTGTCAAGGTCATTTTAAATTCTAATCCTGCCCTTCGAAGAGCTTGCAGCCCCTCCCAGTCAGACTTCGTGTGCCTAAATGAGAAACGTGGGATGTTGAGCAATTTTGAAAATCTGGTTCATAGCCATGGTGAGACAGTTCTATGAATAGTATTCTGCAGCAGTTAACTATATAGCATTATCTCTCCCTCATTTAAGGAGTTCTCAAACTGATGTCTAACCTTTCCTTAATCAGAAGAGGCAAAAGAGTCAACCTGTCCTAATGTATGTATTTTCATTTTTTTAAAAGGGTTGGGTTGGATTTCAGTAAACATTACAGGCCAAATTCTGCTCTCGCTTTCAGTAGGGATGACCAGGATATAAATTAAAATAGAAATTGGCCACAAAAATACTAATTAAAGGGAATAAATGAAATGGTTCTGAAGTCCAAATTCCACATCTTTTGTAGAAAACATGCACATGCTATTTAAAGAGAAAAGTCTATTTTCCTTCACATTTAATGTGTTAATGTAAAATAAAGTAAATTTTCTTTATTAATTAACACCTGTGGTTGAGATAACAATTTAGTGATCTCATGAACAACTTAGGTGCTAAAAGTCCACTTAGGTTTGCAAAATGGGATTATCACCTCTCCCACCTCACTCTAATGAGCTCTAAATCCAATGAAAAAATGCATTCTGTTATAAAGGCCTTTGTAGCCCTCAGTATAAAATGTTGAGATGTTTTAGTATACCACCAGTTTATATCACAATCCCAGGCAAAAGACTATTAACCTGGAATTAAGATTTTTTTTAAAATCCCTTATTTCATCCCAAAACAGCGGATATCTCAAAAAACACAAATGTCATAAAGCCAGGAGATTGCAAGGAATTGTTCCACTATTAAGAAAAAAACAACGTTTTCAAAAATAATGCACTACTGTTACTGTAAGATCAATGGAACAGGATAGCTCAGTGGAGCAACCATATTTCTCTGGTCATAACACTGAAAAGGTTTGTGGAATCCTTAGCCACATCACCAAAGCACCCCTGATTTACTCTTGAGTAGAGCTTGTAAAAATATTTCATCACAGCTTCTTTTACAACAAAAATTATTGGTTTTGTGTTGACAAAACAGAATTTTTCTTGTGAAGCTTTCCATTTTCATTAAAATGATTTGGGTTAAAATTAAAAGTCTATTTTTCAAAAAAAAAAAAAATGACTAACAATAACCCGAAAGATTCCAAGAAAATGAAAAAAATATTTTCTTCAAAAATTTTGCACAAAATAAATTACATTTTTTGAGCCACTCTACTCCTGAATCTGTGTGATGATGGCTAAGTTTGTCCCAGAATCTCAGTTTTTCTTTGGATGGTAATATAAGGTGTCTCTCTCATGCTCTGGTCCCAGGCTGTACTCAGTGAGGACATGAGGGAAAATAACAAGGTGCGGGGGAAGAGCACAGATTTATGCCCATCCTGATCCTGAGAACGATTTGGCCTCCCATGCAAAAATAGAAATAATAGTATAAATTAAATGACGACAGGAGTAGGAAAACAGGTGCACTGAATTGGCATTCAGAGGGAGAACATGTTGGGTGTAATTTACACTTTTAAGGCAGGGAAAAGCTGGCAGAGAGAAGCTACCATGAGGGTGCAAGAATCAAGAACTACTGAATTAGTCTGTTACTGTATTAAAGCTTATAGGAACCTAGGGCACAATGAAGACATTGTGAATGTTCCCCTAGTATCAAGCAATTTACTATGTAAGATTCCCTCCTGCACCAGAGCTCTGTTTGGGACAGTGCATGTCAGGTATTAGGCAGACAATAATGGCTCCCTGGTTCTGAGGGCTAGCTCCCTGACTCCAAAGGTCAACTGAGCTGCCAGACAGGTGCTGAAGAGTTCTGTGTGGGACCTCACCAGAGGATTGGCATACAGAAACTCCACCCCATCCCCACCCTGCCCTTTCTACTGGGCAGGGTGTAGAAGAACAAAGCAGCCTGTTTGCACCATGCAGAGGGTCACCCTACACCAAAACCCACTGCTGTGCATTTGTGGCCAGGTTATGACTCTTTTACACCATTCACTAGAGAACCTGGGCCACTGACTCCTATGCCTATTATTAAAGTTGACTCCTCTAACGGGTTCCTCAGAGGGTCTGAACTGGGTCTGGTAGACACATTCACCTCAGGACAAAAAGAAAAGACTTGAGTAAACATCAGTAAGCTTGAAAAAATTTATGGGCTTATTTTCCCACAGTTAATAACCTGGGTGAACTATTTGTCATGGGTCTAATGTTTATTCTGGTGGAAAACTTAGTCTGCACACTTTTCTTTCTTTTTATTTTTTGTTTCTGTCTGTAAATTTTAAAAATATCCAATGACAAATAGCAAAGATCAGAACCTTTCCCTGAAAATAAATAGTGCTTTACTGCTTTTGTATCAATATGTTATTAAGCATTACATTCACTGAAAGAAAAACAGACGGTTCTGTCTCTCTCCCCCGCCCCATACTGCTTCTCCTCTCTCTTAAATAAACAGCAGTGCTTTCTGAAGAGAACTTGTACCACACTGAATTACTTTATTTTCAATAAAATCCAGCAGTGTGCTGCTATAGTAACTGTCTTAACCATGATTAATGTAGGAAACATTAGGAAAGCATGTTATTATTATTCTAAATTACATTTTGCTTGAATTAATTTTTATGCATGGTTACTAGGATGTAAAGAGTTCTGAATTTCTAATTGCAACGTTCATGCTTCTAAGATAAGATGAGATTCAGAACACAAATGCACCCTGCTGAAAGATTTGTAGTTGGAGAATTTGCCAGAGGGCCAGCATATTAAAATAGTTAGTCTATAGGCCACTAAACCAATAGATTATGATGCCTATGATGTCCTTAATTAGAGACTTTTGTTAAAACCAGAGACCTTAATGTACTTCATGGTAATTCTTAGGTTAATGATATAACACAGTGCAATATCATTCTAAAACTGCACAATATTTCCCCACCCCAAAACCAGTTAGCAGTTTGCCTTTCTTTACCACCCTATTCTCTGTTACCCAGCCTGGTGAGTGTACTCTAAAGGAATGACAAATATATATTGCTAGCTGGATGCTAAAATTCCCAGTGTTCTTTGTAATGATATGGTAGATTAATCCATATAGGGGTTATGGGCTGAATTATCCATCCCCTTGCATAGATATGGGCAGGGCAGCAGATTTCTGGAACTTGCAGATTTCTTCCATGTCTTCTCTGGAACCCCTTTGTCCCCACTTTGGTTCCCAGACAGCCGGGTTCCATTGGAGCTGTAGTGCCAGGGCTTCCTCATAGCCCCTACTGAGGAGTATTTTCCCAGCACAGAGGAATACACAGATGTTGTACCCGTAAATCTGGGAAAGAGAATGCAAAAAGCCACCTTCTTGGCCCTCCTTCTCTTGCCACTAGCCTGCGCCCTCTACAGCTATAGATCCTCAGTCCAACAGGGGTTTTGCAGGATCCAGGGACGGCAGGAGAGGGTGCTTGGGAGGCTGCAAATGGCTGGTTTCCTCCTCCTACAGGAAGGGGAAGGATACATGCATAAAATGGGGGTTTGACCACACACAAGATCCTGCCACCCCCATCCCTCTATGCTACTACCCAAACCATCTCACCTTATGTTAGACATACAGCAGGTCAAATCCTCTTTTCTACTCTCACCCATGCCAGCAGGACCATATTTTGCATGCCAGGCTTAATAGCATCAATTCTAGATGGTCAGTTTTAATGAGTGTCTTGAAGGTAGGTTGATGTTGCATTTGAGTTCAGGAATGGTGATTTGCATTCCTCATTCTTTGAGAAGAAGAACCTACTCAATGACTGATACATGCACTCAGAAAATGATGAAAATACTGCAAAACAAATCACTGTTTAAAAAACAAAAACAAAAAAAACAATTCCCTAATCATTGCTTTCCGAGAGCTCTGACAGTTCTATTTAATGGATATATTGATCAGTCACTCATCAGGACAGCAGTAAGCAAGGATTGTTTTCTGGTCAATGGGCAGAATGGATACTTCTTGGCTTTTTATCTGCATCTAAATGAGGATCCCGTATTTGCTGTCTTTGCAATGACATAACCCAAAATGCCATTATGATTTGATACAACAGAGTTTAAAAACACATTTTTTTCCTTCATGCTTTCCCTTCATTATAAATAGCAAATACAGAAACACACTTGTAAAATCTAACGATGCTTACCCATTCTATTTCTCTCATTTCCATTTTCTCTACAGAGTCCCCTCTCCATTCTTTGTTCAAAAACTCATCCACTTCTCTCCTGAATGCACTGGTGCTCCTTGACTCAACAACTGTTCAGATTGGTAAATTATCCCAAAGTAATTTGTTGTTCTGTCACATGAAATAACTGTGCTCAGGATCCCCTAAAAGTCCAATTTTTGGTCATTTAGAGGATACATTTTCATATCCTTGGGTTCTGCAGCTCTAGAAATAGGAGACCATGTAGAAACCCTGAAAGACATTTTATAGATAATTCACCGTGTCCAAATTCTGGATTGCAATAGGACAAAGAATGCAAATAATTACTTATGATCACTTGTTCGATTTTTTTAAATATTTTTGATTCAGCTGCATTTCTGCCCCTACTGTGTGTTCAAAGATCTGGCCCAGTGAGATAACTGGCAGGAATGTTCATCAAAACAACACACGTTACAGGATATTCATGGAAAGAATACAAGGCCAGGTTGTCAAATAGCATAAATTAGCATAGTTCCAATGAAGCTCAAGCCACAGCTCCAACAACACTGCTATACAGTTTATACCATCTGACAACCTAGCCCACCATCCTCCTTGTTTCCCCAGCTATTCATATCAGTGAATATATGAGTTTTGCTCATCCAGTGAAGGAACAGAAACACTGATATGTGGAAGCTTGAGTTTCATATGGCCTGTGTCAAAGCAATCCTGACAGCCAATAGTTCATGAACAACCCTTAGGCTGAAATACATAATTATTTAGTGCTTGTTTTCTGTGAATATATGATGAAACAATTCATTGAAAACATAAAATGCTCACTAACAAATCAAGGAGAGAAAAAAAGGGCCCATGTTCTATGAATAAATTGCTTGTTGCAAAAAGTTCACCCCAATTCTACTCATGTTTCCACTTTCGGAGACTTGTGCTCTAGTTATGGTGTGTTGCAATCCCCAAAGGCAATTATATATCTATATTTAAAAGCTATTGGATAGTTATCAGTGCTTTAAACAAGATTTCCAGACAAAGTCTACCCAATGCCTTATTTATTAATAATGCCTCCTCCTTTGATTTATATTGCATGTACACAGCAAAGCAACCCAGTGTCCCTTGTGGACAAAAAGCTCCCCTAATTTAGTGGATAGAGCAAGATGTTTTACCTTCAACCTAGCTAGCGAGTTGACTACAAGGTTAACATCAACCAAATTAAAATTGTAGCTGCAGCCCTTTGCAGAAAGAACAGGGCATCACACAAAGAATAAGTTGACAATAAATAAAATACGCATCTCGCAATAACGTGCACGCAAGATGGTTGACAGCATGTGGAGTAGAGATAATCCTGTTAACACTAGCTGGTGGTACCATCAATTAAAGAAAGTGAAGAAATAACTCCTCAAGAGTCACTGCATAACCAACGGCAAGTACTATTTGCTGCTTGTCTGTCTTCTTTCTATTGACTTCAGTGGGCAATGGATCAAGCCCATAGTGGGTCATTCTTTCAGAGAGAAGATCCTCTGCCTAACTGCATCTTGTACATTGTTTCAAGGGCCAAAGTAAGCCATAATTAGCTCTTTAATCTGGTAATATTGCTGCTAGCTAAGATATTTTTACATTACCTGACCAGTCAGGAGTTTATGGACTTTCTTGCCTGTTTCTCATCAACCTGGGGCACAGTCCTGCAGTCCTCGCTCAGAGACTATTCTTCCAACTATTCCAGTGGGAATTTTCACTAAGGAAAAGTGGATTTAAGGCCTGACAAAGAGATTGAAATTCATCATATGAATGTCCTCCGGATGGAAAATGGATTGATCATTTTGCTGCTTTAAAAAAAAAAAATCACCCAAATACTGTGAATCACTATTTAAGTTCATCAGAGAAAACATTAAAATAATGTAAAAAGAAAGGTGAGCACAGAGGAGTGGAGCAAGAGAAAAAATAAGTTGTATTGCATAGCCTCTGGAAGGATCCTAACTCCCTTTTACATAGCACGGACTTCCCATTAGTTGGAAACACGGTTTCCTTCAAATTAATCCCTGTTTAAAGAATATGGGTTTAGACTATGTATAGGGGCAGGAAACGGATTTAGAATCTAGAAGATGTTTTGCTAACCTCCTCCTCAGAAATTCTTAACCCTATTCACAGATAACATTTGATATTATACCAGCTATTGCTTAATGGTTATATTGCAGTAGCATGGAAAGGCCACTAACAGATTAGGGCTCATGGTGCTAGGAACAGTAACAAATGTATTCTAAGTGATAGTCCTGATCCCACTGAATTTCAGCTTTCTATGCATCACGGTTACAGGGATGGATCTTGCTGACCTGTCCAATGAATAATCATCACATTTTAAGGGATTTAGCCCCATTGAATTCAATGGCAGAACTCTGATTGACTTCAGTGGAGCCAGGGTTTCACTCAGGGGTTCTGGAACACTTTGTATAGTGGGGGTGCTGAGAGCCATTAAACCAAACTGTAAACCCTGTATGTGATGGAAATACTTCAAGCCAGAGGGTGCTGCTGTACCCACAGCACCTCTAGTTCCAACGCCTATTGGTTCACCCATTGTATTTCTCACCAGTCTTGTTAATCCAGCATCCTTTCTCGTCTTCCTTGTGCACTAACAGATTCTGCTGAAATCAACGGGAGTGTTGAGCATGGAAGGAATATAGAATTAGATCTTTAAAATGCAAAGCTAAGGATGAGAGATTTTGAAAAAAGATATTTAACTTTCCAGTAAAATTTTCAAAGAAAACAAAAGTGTTAATTTTGGCACAAATCCCACCAAAATTAGATGAAAAGCGAAAGTTTTTCATGAACATTTTCACTTAGTCATAGATAGATAGATATTTCACGGAAAAAAGTGACAATTTTTTATGAACAGTTCTACAAAAGGCAACTTTAAAATACCCCCAGACATGCAATATTCAGTTTCTTGTAGTATACTCATACTGTGAGCAGCATTAACAGAATCCTTCTCAAACAAGGTCTTATGCCTTTGAAGCTGGAAGCTTCATAGCTTGTAGACATGTTCTCATCTTGATTTTCTCCTTCATTAAACTTCAATATTTTCACTGTCAACATCAGAAATTTAAAAAAAATATATTTAAATTATTGAATAAAAATAGGAAATCAGCAAACAAAATTAACATTGGTGATTCTTAATCAGGCTTCTGAGTGATTTACAAAAGCTACATCTGTTAAACAGGGGTATCAAGAGTTTAAGGAAATGTGGTCTGGTTAATAAAGCCAGACTAATGTGACTGACTCCTATTCATTCTGTATTTATACATGTCTAGTTCAAGGGTTCAGAATGACTTTTATTTTTGCGGATACACGCACTTCCTTGTTGTTCTGTTGATTAAGAAAAAGTTGTAAAATAAGCATATCCAAAAAATTCAAGGCCAGAATTTCAGCCCTAGGACCAGATCCTCAGGGTATCCCATTAACTTCAATGGTGTCATGCTCATTTACACCGGCTGAAGAACTGGCCATATTATAGCCTTTATATTAGCAAACCCACTTTGCATGCACAACTCATTCCAGGCATGAAAGATACCATGCAGCTGCTTTCCCTGCAAAATTGGGCTTACTGAAATCAGATGTTAGCTGGAAATATGCCCTTCCATGTTTTAACCTGTTTAAAACATAGCTGTATCCAAAGGGAGAGAAAAGAAATGGACCATAAAAGGTCTTGCTGACCTCTTCACAATGACAAAAAAAAAAAAAAAAGAGTAGCAGCAAAATCTATTGTCCTCATGAGGAGTTTGTAACCTGTGAGTGAATTCAGCAAGAGTGGACCTTGAAGTCAACCAGCAGCAGGATGTGTTTAAAATGCTACTTTCTCCGGTGCACAAAAGTGATGGAAAAACAGGGAGTTGGTAAAGCTATTTTGATCAAATAATAACAAATCACCATTACTTTTATGATGTTAAAAATATATTTTTTTGGACAGCGCAGATTAGTAGCCAGTCGAATACTTCATTTTGCAGCCATCTGGCCAGAATTGCTTTTCCACTCCCTCAAATTACCGACGTTAGTAATTGGTATTTCAAAGTGCGACTTTCCACAGAAGAGCTCTGTGGCACTCTGATTAGTTTAGCTTTTACTCTTTCAAAAGTCTAGGTTTTATCTGGAAAAATGCTAATATAACTTAACTGCTAATACCTGTAAGACACGGTAAAATAGTAAATGGTAAGAGATTAGTGTCTGGACAGATGCTGTTGTAGAGTTCATCTTAAATCACTCAAGGCCAATATCTTTTATACCTATAATTGCTGCTAAAAGTTCAGTGTGGCATTTTGCTGATGTGCTTAAAATAGTTTTCATGGGTGGGCTGTTATACTTGATTTGACAGTAGTTAAGGTATAAGGTGCAATGATCCAGCTGACTGCCTGTCCAAGTCATTTTGATAAGTGAACTGCCTGGGCAGAAACTCCTTAATTGTTCCAATATTCTTCAATTGTTCCTGTTATTAGGGTCTTTGAAAAAGGTCATTAATCAATCACAGACAGTGTGAAGGTTTTATGTTTTGTTTGCTTAATAAAACACATCGTTAGGGAAGTATAGCCTTCTTCATTTCTTAGGGACTGATTTTAGTGCTCCCTTTCTGAAAAATAAATTGGGAATGTGAATCATTTAATGTCTCCAATAATAGGGAGGTGCACGGTGAGCACCCTTCCTTGCGCCATGTGCTTTTTCTCAGATTGCAAATGCAGGAGAAGCTAGCAGACTTATTTAGATGCAGCAGAGGATAATAGATGGGTCCACAACGACTATAAACCTGTAATTCTCTCAAGGAGCGGGGGGTGAAATTATCTTGTTAAGCATGGGATTAGATGCCACAAGCTTTTTAGGCCTAGTCCCATGTCGTAGGCCTGCTACTGCATCACGTGGGTTTGGACAAGTCACTTAACTAGTCTATGTCTCAGTTTCCCCATCCACAAAATAAAACTAATTCTTACGTACAGTGCTTGATGTGTGGATTAGTAACGGACTGCTTTTACACGCACAGAGCTCTGGAGATCCAGAGCACTTTATAGCCTAAAGGCTGTTTGAACTTGTGCCAGTTACCCCAGGGAACCATTGGCTGATATAATAGGCAGTGGGCACCAAAGCACAGAGGCTAGGCTATGTGACTTTTTCCTGGCTATGCTCCAAATCCAAACATTCCACTATGATAGGGTGAGGCACAGTGGTGCAAGTAGAAATCACTTCTTGCCGGTACTGCACTCATGGGATGGACAGAAGGGGGGGGCACATGACCTGTCCACGTGACCTTCCATGTGACTCCTCCCCATTCCGCCCCCAGCCCGGGGCCCTGCCAAGTGAAGGGAAA
This sequence comes from Trachemys scripta elegans, assembly GCF_013100865.1. Taxonomy (NCBI): domain Eukaryota; kingdom Metazoa; phylum Chordata; order Testudines; family Emydidae; genus Trachemys; species Trachemys scripta. Next base: position 9,362,196 of record NC_048309.1, read on the forward strand.
TCTGTTCTCACTGTGAAAGATGGTGTTTGGAGTCACATGGGCAAGTTACATGTCCATCACCCCCACCTCTATTCTAGTTAGAACCTTCACCTTGTGGGCATTATCACAGGAGGAAACATGTAGTAAATATAGCTAATAGTCATAACTTCAGATACCAAGATGATACATGCATAGAAATAGCATAATCATAAGTACCAACTATTTCACGTACATGATTATTTCCAAAAGAGATTCTGAAAAATCACACCATGTATCTGAGACCTATGTGCCAGCACCATGCCCCACTAGAGTTTTGTTCTCTGTTATGGAACAGCAGAGATGGAGCCAGTGACATGACTCTTTTAGTCTAAAAGGTTTCAGAGTAGCAGCCGTGTTAGTCTGTATCCGCAAAAAGAACAGGAGTATTTGTGGCACCTTAGAGACTAACAAATTTATTAGAGCATAAGCTTTTGTGGACTACAGCCCACTTCTTCGGATGCATAGTCCTTGCCCTTTTTAGTCTAAAAGGGCAAGGTTAATGTTTAGCTGTTCAGGTGTGCCTGAGCCTTTAGTCATGAGGGCATACCGGCTGGCACACATTCAGGTTAATGGGCTTCGGTGTTCCTTTGCAGTTAACTTTTTAATGCTCATAAACCTGGTATGTACTGAGGTGGTTTAAGCATAACACAGGTTGTTAGGTTTGCAAATGTGTGAACCCCTGCCTCTTTGAGATTTTATTATGTATTTTTTTTATTTATTTGCTGTTCATAATGTGGGAGGGTCTCTTCTCTGCCCTCTGCTCATGAGGTTATGTATGTGTCTTGTAGTACTCTTCTGAACACCAGTTGGAAGGATTTTTTTTCCCAGTAAGTGTGGACTGATTCTTTTCTCTTAAAAGGCATGCACTTTTTTCAGGTACCCACTGATTAACACAGAAAACAATCTGGGCTGTTAAACTTTCTTCAAATTCCATAGAAAATTAAGTTCAGCTATATTTTCCAGTACAGTGATGAAATGGGTATTTGTATATACAAACATCAACATGCTTAACTACTCATTTTATCCCCAAATATGCAGTATTTCAGTCTGTTTATGTGGAATATGGGAGTTGGGTGAGGAGCCATTTCAACATATGTATGACTTATTAAAAGACAACATCTAAGTAGGACTGTACCCTAAACTGCATTATGGAATTGTATCCAAACATTGCATTTCAATGGGAGATTCAACTTCCTTTATAGGAACAGAACAGACTCCTGAAACTCTTACCACAAAAGTGGTCCATAGTCATGCAAATAGTCCCATTGTCTTCAATGGAATTGATCAAATGATTAAGGGTTTACAGGATTAGGTTCCAAGTTGGTAAATTGTTCTGGATGAAACTGACAATGCCTGAGCTGTCAGATCAGAAGGAGCTTCATTCGAATAAAGGTGGGCAGATGTGTGATAAGTCTTAGCTCCGTTGCTAAGATGAGGAACATATTTTCAGCAAAGTTCTTGGCAGATTCCTGAGGCAGCTGGCTTAAGGCTGTCAGTGTCCAGCATTATAATCTTCACTTATAGTTCTCTCACCCACAAAGCTGGAAAATGAGGCATTTGTTTTCTTTGTTTTGCTGATCCAGTTCCAGTTAACAAAGTGCATGTTAGACTCGTTTGGCTGCAAAGAAGAATTCTGTGTACACTGGGCACACCACCTGATTCCTGTCAGGCTGCAGAAGTGGGCTGACATCAGAATCCAAACATCCTCTGGTCAGTGCAAGCAGAGGCATTCCTCTAATGATTTGGACTAGATGTGATGCAGTATGGATGTCGTGGATAATTCAGATCAAGGGGGAGAAACAGAATCAAAAACATTGTTTAAACATCTTCCGTCCCCCACCCCACCCCTCTCCTCTTGAGGACTCCTGACCAACTTAACAGCACAATACATATGTGAACACACTTAAACAAAGCCTTTAAGTGTGTTAGCATATGTATTGTGCTGTTAAAGCCATATAAAGAATGAATGCCCTCCCTAGCCACATTCTTCTCCTTTAAGGAGCAGTGCGCAGCCCCTCCCTCTACCCCTAGCAGGGGGGAGGGATAGCTCAGTGGTTTGAGTACTGCTAAACCCAGCATTATGAGTTCAATCCTTGAGGGGGCCACTTAGGGATCTGGGGCAAAAATCAGTACTTGGTCCTGCTAGTGAAGGCAGGAGGCTGGACTCAATGACCTTTCAAGGTCCCTTCCAGTTCTAGGAGATAGGATATCTTTATTTATTTATAGCCCCAAGTCTTTCCAGTACCCTGTACCCACTAAAAATCTTTTGCCGGTACTACGTACTGGAGGGCACCGCCCTACTTGCACTCCTGCTAAGGCAAAGTGGCTTCACCCAAGTGGAGACTCTGATCCAGGTGTGAATTTGACCTCTGTCTGAAAAGCTCTACATGTTTCATGTGATTTCAAGGTTATCATAGTACCAATGGAATTTTTTATTGAATGGAAGAAAGTATTCAATAAGTATGATGTAGAAATTGTGCATAATTTGTTGGCACTTAATGCAGGCCTAAGGCAGCAGGCTCTTATTTCAAAAATAAACTCTAAACTGAAAAAAACCCACTCTTGACAAAATATTTAAATTTTATAAAATATTAAAAATTTTGCACTTCTTTTGGAAATGCTTATTTTATGTGTTATCTATGGTTAAGAACATTTCCTTGGGTCTACCACTGGAGGGAGGTTAAATAGACAATCCCTAGGGAGTTATATAAGAGATCTGTAAGTAACCCCAGCCTTCAGGGCTGGCTCCAAGCACCACTTGCCAAGCAGGTGCTTGGGGCGGCCACTCCGGAGAGGGGCGGCACGTCCAGCTATTCGGCGGCAATTCGGCGGACGGTCCCTCACTCCCGCTCGGAGCGAAAGACCTCCCGCCGAATTGCTCCCGTAGATCGTGATCACGGCTTTTTTTTTGCGCCGCTTGGGGCGGCAAAAACCCTGGAGCCATCCCTGCCAGCCTTCCTATTTTTCTCATTCATGTGAAGTACTTGTGTTAGGTTGCCCATAAGGTGTCCAGACTGAAATGCAAACCCGTACAAGTGTGATTATTTTCCATTTCGCCTGCAAATATTTTTCTCATCTCTAGCTATGGCATTTCAATCACAAGGCCTTTTCTTGTAAGAAATTATAAAGTAAAATGTAAAGGTGGCATTATTAAAAAGTTTCTTTTACTCGCATTTATTTATTAAGGACCTGATCCAAAATCAACTGAAATCAATAGAAAAACTTGCATTGACTTCAGCAGGCTTTCAAGCACGTCCTTAATGCACCCATTCCCAAAATCTCTGGGCCACATTCTCCATTGCTCTGTACATTGTGTTGTCCCTGGTGTCACATGGTGTAAGGGAATGGAGAACATAGCCATCTGTGAGGAGAGGAAAGGGGAGGGGAATGTACACATTACAGATTTCCAAGGTGCCAAATGCAATTGTGAAAATACAGATGACTTGAGTCTGAATCTGACACCACACCAGTGTAATTCCATTGCATTCCATTGACAGTATCAGATCCATCAAAGATCTTACATGTCCTCTTACCTACTTTCCTGACAGTTCACTATAATTGAAAGAGAGCACACGTGGTGTGAGCTGAATTTCCTGCAATTCCTGGAAGCAAGCAATTATTTGGGAGAGGAAATCCCTTACCTGATGTTGGACCATGAATAAATGAAAAATATTAAAATCCCTTAGGAACTAGACAATGGTTTCTAGCTGAAAAATGGAGAGGATACAATTCCCTTAATTCCTTTATGCTTTTTGCATTGCTAAGATTGCGTATTTTTTTTAAATCTTCTTTTCCCACAATTTTATCTCCCTGATCATCCAGCACAATCAGCTCTCCTTTTGAGTGAGATTCAAATGCAGAGTTGCCAAACAATATTGACATCAAAATATAGTTACCAACATTTCTAAATTTAGGGCCAGATTTACTATACGCTATGTGACAAGGGAACATTTTCAAGTAATCATATCATATCATATCACAGGAAGAAAATGAAAATTATCCCCATGCAAACAAAACTACAAATATTTCATCCCTCCTTGTAATGCAGATTTGCCATGTTATGTTATTTAACTGTGGTAATTAGTTATGTAAAATATATGCAACAGACTCTATATATATTTTGTTTGTTTGTTTCATTTTTTTAGGACAGGATTTACCTTTTTAAAAAATACCCTAGATGTCTCTTTTGGTACAGGTTTTATCTTCCTTTAAACTTTCAAGTTCCTCCAGGGCATTGTAAAAGAAGGAGAGAGAAAGAGAGAGATTTTCACACATATGAAGAAGATTTATTGAATAAGAGAGCCATAGAATTTGATCATTTTGCTGCATTTTCACTCTTTTTCAGAACAAAGATAAAAAAAGAAATTCCATAAACTGAACATAACTGATTTTATGAATCTTTAAGACGCACATGCATAGTGTACACAGACCTGAAGGCAAAAGGAAAATATGCATATCTGAAAGTCTGACACTCACCGTTGTTTTAGCAATCTGAGTTATGAATGCTGTGCTTTGCTGATGGCGTGTAATTACATGAACTCTGGTGTAAAAATCTGTGGTCCAGATCACCGGCTGGTGTAAATCGATGTACGTCGATGGAATGGTGCTGCTTAGCACTGGCTGCAGATCCGTCCCTGTCAGACATCAGAGGATTAATAAACAAAATAATAACTTGAACTCCATTAGATCCTTTCATCTGAGTAACCCAGAGCACTTTATAAGTAGCCACTCTTGCTGGGGTAAGGAGGTTTCTTGCCAACCTAGCTTGCTGCACACAAGGGCAGGTCATGATACTGCCACCTACGCTCCCTGTGGGTTTCTGTTGGGAGGGACACTTTAATCTCTGCCCAGGACTCCATGGGATACCCACAAGTTGAGGGAAGGTGCTATGCCGAATGCCCTTTTTCTCTCTTGCTAGCACATCACTTTGGGGCTTGCTCTGCTTGATTGTGGGGTCCCCTGGCAAAGAGGATGTTGTGGACAACTTAAACCATAATAATCATTCTTCAGATGGACTTTCTACCCTGGGAGACCCATTAACGAATTAAGCCTCAGGACCGATCTGTAGGGTAGATATGGGATATTTAGCAAAGAGAGGAACCGTATAGATCTGCAGCAGTGGGAACTGAGGTTCAGCCAAACATCATTACTTGAGCTGACATTTGGGCTGGATGCCTGCGTGACTCAGCAGTCGGTTATGAAAAACCCCATCAGCGAATGGTCAGGCTGTCAGCTTTCCACCTTACCCACTGTCCAGAAAGGCAGCCCTCCCTCGCACGGTGCTGCAGAATTAAGAGTTCCACACATTCAACATCGCCTCAGCTTCTACAGAGATACAGCGAGAGTGATAACTTCTTTCTTGAAATGGCTGAAACATTAATGCACCAAAGTCAAACAGTTTATGGAAATAAGATTGTTTGGTTATTTGTTTATTTCATTTCTTTCCAAGCCTATGGCAGTAACACAAAGCTGATTAATTAGGTGACACTCTGATCAGCCAAGAGGCAAAGTGCAACCCATTTATATCTAGGATAACATTTTTAAGGGCTTTTTTAAAACATAATTGTTTGTTTGCAAAGTTAAAAATAAATAGTGCCTCCTGCAACGAGCAGGCACAGAGAAACTGAGGTTCTGCAAAGATGGATTTATAATGGTGAAAAGAAAATGCCACTTTAATAAAGCACCTCATAATATAGCCGCCTGTTTTCACATACAGCTGAGAGTGACAGACCTCCACTCTCAAGGATTAGGAGGTGTAACAATATAGCAGAGAATATTGCTTAGTATTATTGAACAAAATCCTGGAGGTCTCAGTTCTGCTACTTTTATTCACATTGAATAGCCCTCACAGAAGCACTCTCATTGGGTTCAATGGGAATATTTATGTAAGGACTATTCTGTGTTTGAAATTCAGTGAGCGAGTACTCATATGAGTCAATGCAACTCGGCATGAGTAAAGGGAGGGTAGACTCAAACCTTAAATTCTTACACTTATCCCAGGGAGAGATGAGAGGGTATCCTGAATCAAATCTACATGTCTTCTGTGTATGGCCAATGGGTCTGGATGTTTATCCCTGTCCTGTTTCTTTCAATAACTTAACCACGGTGGTGACCAGATAGAAGCAGGAACATAAGGGTTAGAAACATGGAAAACAATGGGGTGGGGGAAAAAACCCAATTATCTCAAAGTTTTAGGGTCAGATACTGCTCTTGGTTATGCTAGTGGAGCTATGGCAGATTTTTTTGCCAGGGTAACAGCAGAATTCACAGCATAACCAGAGAGATATCTGATATCATCAAGACATTGAGTTTATAGGACATATGGGTCGGATGAGCTGAGGACAATTGCTGAAGCTCATGTTGCAGGGACTGGTGCTGGGTACCAGGAGATGGCTGCAGCGATGTGGTTAGAATATACGTCTGACTGGATGGGATGCAGGATGGTGCACTTCTCCAGGCTATGTGAAGACCTGCCCCATGGAAAAATCTGTGGGTAAAGGAGAACAAATCTCATCCAGGTTCTCTTTGGAGATATTTCTCCCTACTCATTCCATTGTCAGGGAAGGGGGGTTCCTATACAATTCTTCAATTGCTGAGGGGATGAATTTTCCTCTCTCCCAGAGCAGGACATTGGCCCTGCTGAAAAAAAAGTCATAGATGGGCAGGATCCGCAGCTATCTGCTGGGATCCACCAAACTTCACAGCAACCCTAGGTAAGGAAGCACCAATAGATCCAGACTCACAGGGACTCCCTTGGCTGCAGCTTCCCCTAGAACGCCCCCTTACTGGAGAATCCCCACAGGAAGGAGGACAGCAGAGAAGTTTTCAGCCATGTTACTTTTCTACCCTCAGTTCTGCAGGCCCAGCCTCATCTCCCCTTTGCACCGCCTGCCCTCCCACTCACTGCCTGCCCTCTTCTCTGTGTGTGGGAGCTAGGAGGACTGCGGGAAGGGGCTGGAACACTGCAGCTGAGGTATATACAGAAAGGGATGCCAGGGGACCCAAAATTAATAGCAATGGTGATAGCTTGGTATTTTCACAACACTCTGTATTTTAAATTCATTATCTTTTACATTTGAAATAATGTTATCATGTATAATTATTGTTATTAGCACTTTTAATTAATTCTCTGGTTACTCACTCTTCAGTCAAGTAGAAATTTTACTTCATAATTAAAGTATTCTGTTCTGCCTCTTAACCTCTAGCTGCTCTAATACTGCTTCAAGTAGATAACTATGAATAATCTCACTTCTATCTTCTAATAATAATTAGGAAGAATTTCAATTTGAGGGATCTCCTATCATGGAAACAATTTGGATTTGAGCTTCCTTCAATTACACAAGCAAGATTCCCATTGACTTAAACAGCAGTTACGTGCCCAGACAAAGCGGTTAAGGTGATTTTTAAAATGATGTTGTGGTGTTAGTTGTGAACGTTTAGAACCACTATTAAGAGTGGCCAATGGGGGCATAGAACATGTTCAGGAAATAGAAACAGGAAATAGAGAGAGTTTTGTGTTCACTCTATCCATGGTGCTTTGGAACTCTATAATCTCTACAAATATTTCCTGATATTTTTAACATCATCATTATATTATTACGGACTACATTCTCTCCTCACATCCATACAGAGGGGGCCAAACCTCACCGTTTTCAATGAAAAAAGGCACACCTTTTAAAATGAATTATGACTGTTCTTCCCGGCTCTTGTATTCACTTTCTGTAGCATTTAGGCTGTTATGAGAGTGCTGCACAAAAGCGAGATATCCGTATACATGTGCTGGGATTTAAGAATATGAAGCATTGTTCATACACAGTTGTGGTTATGCACAGCAAATTGCGTCCTGAGTCCAGCTCTTAACACAAGTAATTGATTTCTACTCACACAAAGCTTTGCTGGAAGTGAATTTTAAACTTGCTTGCACGTATGCAGAAGTGGCATATTTTACATGGGAAGTGCCACTGCTTGACACTGCAAGGGGATAAGACTCCTAGAACTCCCTTGTCAGATCTTTGGGCACATAGGCAATTAAACAATCAAAATAAGTATTTAACTACACCCCTGACAAAGAGGATTATGTCTTTCACAACTAGGACCAAGCACATGACATTAATTTATGTCAGTGACTGGAGATGACAGGAAGTTACAAACCTCTAAATGGTATTTGGTATATTTTATACAAGATGAGATACTACAGGATGTAGTATAGGGAAAGGGTTCCCAACGCCCCTTGCCAGAACCCTGGCAGCTCAATAAGCCATAAGCCCTATTTCTGATTGTAACCAATCTGCTTGTCCAATCAGAGAAAGAAAACAATATTATGTGACCAATCGTAACTACACAGCATTTGAATTCTATTCTATATAGGTTCTTATACCACATTCATCACTGTAGTATCTGCGTTCCTACATCTAAATATCAAGTATTGCAGCAAACTGTTCACTTATCAACAAGATTAAAATAAAACAATCCCCCAACTTTGTTGAGTAAATACAAATGTCAAATGAAATAATTTTGATCTTTTGTGGGCATTCTATAAGAAATTTTCCCCCTTAAGTCCTTGCATCATGAATATGTCGTTTTATTCCAGAAGGAATCAAAAGTGTCAGAGTGAATGGATATAAAATAACTTTGTTGCTAATATTGGGTAACACTGTAAATGAATCTATCCTCTTTTCCATGCCTATTAATGCTAATACATGTGAGTTGAAAAGAGAATATAATCCATAATATATGCACAAAACCTGCATTATTGTTGGTACAAGAGTCACGCTTGTCCTTGGAGGTTAGTAATATGCAGTGGTAGTACTCTTTTATTTAATAAAGTCTTCATTATTTTTTCTTTTAATTGAATATTTTATACTTTATAGTAGCATTAGTAAGACCATTTTCAGCTGTATTTTTACTATAACCCAGCCATCCTGCTGTTTAGCACTCTGTAGGGATGTGTGAATCTGCCTGTCAAAACCTGATATGAGCCAAATTTTATCTCTTTGGAGATTCAAAAAAGTTCAGCAAACTTCTCATTTATTTGTGTGTTTCTGCACTTTTTTGATCTCATATAGGTAGAAGCAGAAGTGTAGAAACACTGCGACAAAGGCAGTCACTTCTGAAAGTATTTCTGGTCAACCTGAAATGCAGAAGCAGTAGGCCCCACTGAAGTCAGTGGCAGAAATCCCATTCAGTGGGGCCAGGATTTCACCCATAGGTGTTTTGCAGAAAGCCCACTGCATTTAAAGCTTTGAACAGAAGCAAGAATCTTTCCCAGCAACCAAGCAAACAAAATAAACTGAATCCTGCAGAATTAGTCAAGACTTAATTTTCATAAGACTTCCAGTCTAGTTTTCAGACCAGAGAGGATTAGACAGGTATCTGATACCACCAGAGGACTAGCTCATTGATCTCTCAGAAACAGCTTTAATTCCTCTATGGGTGGAGAGATTTAATATAATATATGGAGATATACCTATCTCATAGAACTGGAAAGGACCCTGAAAGGTCATTGTGTCTAGCCCCCTGCCTTCACTAGCAGGACCAAGTACTGATTTTGCCCTAGATCCCTAAGTGGCCCCCTCAAGGATTGTACTTTTAACCATAGGTTTAGTGGGCCAACGCTCAAACCACTGAGCTATCTCTCCCCCCTCTCTCCCTCTTGAAGAATTGCCCTCCCCGCCCCTGAATTAGGTTGGGTTTGCAAAGGTTGGCCCTAATGTGACACATGCTATGTTCAGATGTGTCCATTGTAGCATGCACAGTTACAGGTATTTGCATTAAACAGGAAAATAGAGGTTATAAGAAATGCAACACATTTGACCTGCTAGGAAGCTTATGTATTTCCAGGACCTGACCTTAAAGACTGCAGAGATAAAATAGAGCATTTCGCCATGGACACTGAAACCTGAGGCACGTGGATTAAACAAGTATGATTCTGATTGCAGCAGATCCTAGCTACAGCCTCCACTGGCCCACCTGCAATGTAAAGTTGCCATCCTCTGACAAAAAATCTGAGAGCAGCAATGGTAAAAGAGCAACCTTGAGCATTCTGAAACCATTAGCCAGGCCCCAACAACCATGAGATTGGTTTAAAATAGCAGATTTTTTTAAAAAAAATAACACATTTTATTTATCTTTTTATTTGTTTAGCGGCTCATGTTTCCAACTTTTCTCTGTAACCCGGAAGGCTAGAAACTGAGGGTGTGTTGACGCTGCAAAAAAGACCCATGGCAGCGAGTCTCAGAGCCTGGATCATCTGACTCGGACTTGTGAGGCTCAGGGGCTAAAAATAGCAGTGTAAGTGTTCAGATTCAGGCTGGAGCCCAGGCTCTGAAACCCCTTTGAGGAGGTCTCAGAGCCTAAGGTTTGGCCAGAGCACAAACATCTACACTGCTATTTTTGTCCTGCAGCCCAAGCCTGATTCAACTGACCTGGGCTCTGACTCACTGTTGTAGGGTTTGGGGGGTTTTTGGTGTATAGAGGTAACCATAGTATTTTTTAAATGAAAACTGCATGCCTCCCATAAAAATATGACGGCAGGAACTGGGGTGTTAAGTAAGCCACCCGCTATCACCAAATCCATGATACAATTAGGAGAGTTGGTAACACTTGCAAATACTCTATCTTCCCATAGGGTGCTATAATGCCCCCTGGTGTGCAGAGGTGTAGTGTCCAGAACTAAAGTCTGCATCTCCCTGCAGAGTGATTCCCACCCAATGTGTGGACGTCTCGCTGGCCATGGCCTTTGCCTCATTTGTTTTGTGGGTAAATAGCAAAGTGCCATTTCCAGTGCTATCAATCCAGGCCCTTTCTCTAGCACTAATTTAGAAATCACACAGCTTTTGGAGATTAGGCCCTCAGTAAATACAAATAAAAATTCATTGGCAATGTATAGAACGTATGCATTGGGAATACAGCTTGCAAGTCTGTTTATGCGTTGACCTTCCTATTTTGCCAGGTCTAATTCTGAATTGCTCTGCATATCCCAAAGCAACCAATTGCTTATTCTGCCCCTGTTACCAGTTTAGGGTAAGAATATGTTATTGGGTTGTTGTTGTTGTTTGGTCTGCTCTATTTTCTCCCTCTCTCTTTTTTTTTTAATTAAACAAGACTTTTGTTTTTCCAAACAATGAAAGGGTAAAATGCCTCCCATTGTATCCAGCATTTCCTATACATTTCAACAACAATTCATGGACAAACAGCATATGCCCTGCGGGAAAAGTATTTGTACAGACAAAAGATGTTGATATATTCATGCAAATTACTACACAGTTCTCCAAACAACTGTATATGCTCCCCCCCCCCTTTTTTTTTCCAACTGAGGCACCAAGGTGGGAAATGTCTACATTTGGTAACAAAATAAGTTTAGCAAACAGCATTTTAGCCAAGTTCCCCTTACAGAATTCCATTAAAAATATTCTGTAGCAGCCTTTAGTTAACTATTCATGTAGATGACAGATAGTCTTCTGAGCCAAATAGCTCCTGCCCCATGTGCTCTTGTCTTCCAGCTCACAGCTCTCATAAGAGGACATTTTATTTAAATGATTTTCTGAAACACCTACACAATTAATAGGTTTCTTTTTCCCCTCGGTTGGATTTGACAAAAAACAAAATGAAACCAAACTACACACACACACCCCAAACCACATTTTTTCCAAAAAGCCACAGGTTAAGACTCATGTTGCATCTCAAAGGGGAGAGAAAGAAAACTTTAAAAAGGTAGATTATTTTCAAACCATTTCTCTTATTGCTTCCTGCTCAGTCAGACTGCCAGGTTCAGCGAGGTCTCCGAACACTGTAGTGTTTTGGGATATGAATTCAATTTTCCTTTAGGGTCTCATTTAGGTCTAATGGAAATGACCCTAGTTCAAAGTCCCCGGAGTAGGAGATGCTTGCCCCTTATCATCAGTTCACATTTAATTTAAGAGAACATGAAGAAAAAAGAAAAAGAGGTACAAATCTGATCTATGTGTTTGCTTTAGCGACAGCATTTGTATGAGCAAATGTGAAAGGAGTAAAGAGCTAGCAAATGGAGTGACTTGAATATTTTTGATGGCAAAAAGCTTTGGAAAAAAGGTTTCCTTTCACCCAGAATTAAATACCGATGAGACGTAGCTCTGCATAAGTAGGGGGGCTAAGAACAGAATGCAGACTGATGTGGACACAGTGGCAAGGACAGACAGACACATGGAATTAAATGGCAGGCTATAACTTTTATTATACTTTAACACAGGGGAGGGGTGCTACCTGCCCATCACCCAGACTCTCCTATACCAGGCATTTAACTGGTTCTAGTGTGGGGTGTACAGGGCTCACTACTATATAACCCGTTAACTGGCTCCAGGATTACAGGGTCCTTACCATATAACCCATAACACAGGGTGGCTCTCCTCAGCCTACCCTCTTCCCCAGTACTGAGCTTTCTTTGTGTGCTAGTGTGTGCGTGCACACACACACACACACCAAGCGGGACAGAGCGTGCTGGGGACCTTGGCACAAGAAGACCACAATGGCTAACCGTGGGCTGCAAAGGCCACAAGGTCTCACTCTATCACAGGGGTAGGCAACGTTTGGCACGTGGTTCGCCAGGGTAAGCACCCTAGCGGACCGGGCCAGTTTATTTACCTGCTGACGCGGCAGGTTCGGCCGATCGCGGCCCCCACTGGCTGCGGTTCGCCATCCCAGGCCAATGGGGGCAGCGGGAAGCTGCAGCCAGCACATCCCTCGCCGCTTCCCGCCACCCCCATTGGCCCGGGATGGTGAACCGCGGCCAGTGGGGGCTGCGATCGGCCGAACCTGCCGTGTCAGCAGGTAAATAAACTGGCCCGGCCCGCCAGGGTGCTTACCCCGGCGAGCCGCGTGCCAAAAGTTGCCGATCCCTGCTCTATCACATGAGCCCAAGACCCATCTCCAAAATCCCAGGTCTTTTATCTCTGGGAACCATTCATTTTATTCTCTTAGCCACACTGGAAACTGGCCAGACGTTCCGACGATATATAACCATCACATACTGTTACGAGTAATCAAAACAGATATAAGGGAGGTGGCATCTTTGTCCACTTGTGACAAATAAACACCACCACCTCAGTACTTCAGTTAGGTACTAAGCACATCCTTTACTTAAGTAATATAACTAGGAGCCAATAGTTAGCCCACTGTATTTATTAAACAGTGCAATAAGGGCCCTACCCATCTACCATTGAAGTCAATGGACCTTTTTCCCAGACTTAAGAGGAAAGTGCATCAGATTATAAATGAATTACAATGCATTCATTCATATATTACAGTTGAGCAACACTTTAAGATCCCATCTATTGTTAATTGCATTTTGGAAATTTTACAATGACCATAATGATTTTCCATAATAAAATGGGTGAATTCTGGAGACCTGACTAAATGGGAACTTGGATTGTGAAGAGACTGAACAATATGGCCCCAAAATGTGAACTAATTATGTCAATCTCTTTAGATCCATGCCTATGGGCTCTGCTACCAATTCTTTTCATAAAGATATCACGTAATATTTTGAAAATGCCATTCAAATACAAAGTTCTAATAGGTGATTGTTGTCCCAAAGCACAAGGAAAAACAAAACATGTATAAGAAAAAAATCACATTTGCATCAGAACAGTGCAGTGCTAATATATATATATTGTATCGGACAGTATATAAGTCACTGTCCGTTTCTATCAATGATAGAGCAGGAAAACCCAGTATCTCATATTACTCCTCTCTTTTCTGCAGCTTCCCCTTAGGTATCACATAAATTAGTTAGCCAGATATTTACCTTTCCTCAGGAATAGGCTGTCTTTGTCAGTTTGTCCTGACTTTATCTGTGGTGAGTCAAGCTGTGCCTGAAGAATTCCAGAAGGTTCCTTGACTCAGAACAGAGAAACTTCTATTTAAATCATAATAATAATAATGGTGCCCAATTCAGTTGCCAAAGTAGGACGGGAAAGTTTTCCTAACTGTGATGTTCCTTGCTACAAGATAGGAGAGCATGGGGGATAGCTTGCCATGCTCACAAATCTAATCCAGTCAAGGAAGAACTGAAAAATCAGAAGGTAAATGAGTTAAAGTATCTCAAAGTGACAAAGAAACACCTGAAGATCAGATAAATTCATTCTAGAGAAATCAATGGATGTTCATTTCAGTTATGCAAGAAGAAAGGCATGCGGAACATAGAAGAAAGAAAGTGAACAAGGCACCAATGAACTACCACACACTGTTACAAGTAATCAAAACAGATATAGGAGAGGTGGCATCTTTGTCTACTTGCTTCACATCACTGATGGAGATGAGCAAATCAATGGCAAAGTTCAATGGTTTGCAAAACCTCAGGTAGCTATGAAACAATTCCCATCCTGTTTCCATCATATGGGTTGAAATTCACCCCAATGTTCAGAACCTGTACAAGGCCATACACACCTATTAAGCCCTCTGTATGGGGCTTAAATGGTATATTGGATGCCTTGCAGTGAGGTGAATTTCACATTTTGCTGTACGATCTCCAAAGTGACTTCTTGTGGAATGTACAAACACACTTCTCTAATGGCAGAAAAGATTTTTTTTTCTAAAATCACTAAAAATAAAAAGGAAATTTGTTGCCAATTTTAGTTATGTATCTACGCAGGCAACTAGTCCTTTCATAGAAATTCATGACTTAAACCAAGTATTTAGGATAGTCTTAGAACAATCCAAGCGTACAGTTCTATTCATTCCCAATCCCACTAAACCACTAAGCAACTATGCAATCTGAAGGACAAAACAATCACAAGACATTATATAAAAAATTCAGTTTTTGAACAAACTAGAGAGTTAGCCAGCTGTGTCTCCCATATTGTATCTCAGATGATTATGTTGTATTCTTTCCCCCTAGTTTAGCAGATGAGTTGAAAAATTGCCAACAAAGCATTGAGAGTACAAGATGCAGATTTGTAGATCAAGGTGGTATTTCTCTCCTTAACCACCTCCCTCAACAAGAAAATAATATCAAAGTTAAGAAAATATTTTGTTAGTCTGTATTCTGAATCAACTTTTTTAACAAGTGCCCAGGGATTTCCTCAAAATACACCTCTACCTTGATAGAATGCTGTCCTTGGGAGCCCAAAAAAAATCTTACCACGTTATAGGTGAAACCGCGTTATATCGAACTTGCTTTGATCCGCCAGAGTGCACAGCCCCGCCCCCCCGAGCACTGCTTTACCGCATTATATCAGAATTAGTGTTCTACCCCAATATATCGCGACCCGATAGAGGTGTATTAGACAATTGCAGACTTGAAATGTCCAGAATTATTCCCGTGGGCAAAGAAAATGGAAGCGATTGTAAAAAATAAATAAAGATAAAGCTTGCAAAAATATTATTCAGCATTGAATAATATGGACCAGATTATCCCTAATGTAAGATCACCATTAATAGGCTTGATTATCCTCTGACACTGATCTAAAGCTAGAATAACTATTCAGATGCAATCTGTCATGTGACAATTTTGCCACTGGCCCTGCAGAGACAACCCGGCCGCATCCCCTGTTCCTGCTCCCTGGCCCCTATGCCAGTGGGTGCGGATGAACTATGCTATGGCCATGCATAGTTCCTTATATGCTGATAGAGATCCTCCTGGAGCCAGATCTGCCTGCTTTAGGGCTCTGGATTGCTGGAGCTGGAGGATTGGGGCCACTGGAATTACAATGCTGTAAAATTGCAGTAAGTGAGAAGAGAATCAAGGACAACGTAGTCATGCTAAGGATGAGTATGGCCGCAGATTTTGCACATTCTTGGGCATAACAAAGTGGGAATGAATTGAGTTAAGCCTTACATCTAGATTTTCAGTATTCTCTGTGGATTTGCCAAACCATTAACTTTTTGTGAAAGCAAGTGGGATTGGTGTGGTTTAATAAGGAAATATTAAACCAATTTGAGCATTTTTTAAGAGTTATGCATCCAATGCTTTTAGCCACCAAAAGGAAATTGAAGATTCAGTTATCTTCATTACAAATAGCTCTGATAGAAATAGAATGTAGCATGCAGATACATTTATATCATCTGATTTAGTGAAACGCTAAAAGGAATAATTTGGAATTCAAAAATATACTAGAGCAGAGTGAGAGTCAAATTTTCTAATGAGTTAAAGTAGTAAAAGTGTAAAATTTAAAATAATTCATTTAGGGCCCAATCTAATGCTGAGTGATGTCAATAGGAAACTTCCCATTCATTTCAACAGCTAATACACCAGATCTTTAAAAGAGAGGGTCAATAGACAAATAAAACAGTGTACATACTACTTACAAATGGATTTTAGATTGGATATTCCATTATCTAAGGCCTAGTCTTTGTATTCTCATCACAGGTAAAATTCCTATTTACTTAGTTGGAGTTTTGCCTGCATACCAAATCTGGATTAAGGCTCCCACTGTTTTTCTGTGCATTGTCATGAATAGTTTTTAGGGGTTAGGGTCCATTTTACACATATCTATGCAGTCAATACACTATGGTCCTGATCTCACACCATTGAAGTCAATGGGAGCTTTGTCACTGACCTCAGTGAACACAGGATCCAGCCCCTTGTGAAAGGAATGTTGACTTGTTGCAGGGTTTGATAAGACAATTAAAGTCGGTTTAAAAATCTTGAGTTTCTTAAAACCTACTCAACCTTAGGCATAAATATTTAATTTTTTTTTATAAAGACAAACATAAATAATTCAAACTGAATCTATTAGGAGTGACCTCCCTATAAACAAAACATGAGCTGTCTTAGCCCCCAGTCAATAGGGACATCTGTCACTCATTCGGACATCATCCAGTACAATGACCTGGACAAACCCATTCTCCAGTCAGCAGGAAGAAGCTGTTGTGAGGTGGCTTTGCCAAGTGATTTTTGTGGTGAGAAGCAGCAGTTGATGCTGGAATGGCATCAGGCGCACTCACATTCTGTTATTTCGGTTTAAATGTTTTATGTTTGCCCTTATAAAAATTGAAATAGAACACTCTTACCCTTTAGCAAGGCGTATCAGGATTGATAAAGGAATTTGGCTTCAGAAAGTAGAGAGGGACTTATCAGGGGCACCCAAAAGCTCTGGACACTATTATATTTATGGAAAGCCCTGACACTGCCTCACCAGCCCAAGACTTCACATCATTTCTAAATTTGCACTGAATTTAACTCGGTGTATTAACATGTATAACAACTGGGGTAGGTATGCCCCTTGTATGAATGCAGTCCAAAAGGGGACATAGAAATCAGAGATCTGGGCTGGATTTTTAGCCTTTATATCAATAAATCCACAGTAGTGACAATTGGATGTTCCAAAGATTTTTTTAAAAAGAGTTCATGTACCTAAGAAATATAAGCATTGCAGCTTTTCAAGCAAAAGTGGTAAAAATACCCGTGTCTTGTCTACACTAGCACTTTGTTGCTTATATCATCCATCATTGCAGACAATTACTGAAATACGGCTAGTATAAATGAGGCCAAAGAGAGAGGACAGACTACTATCCAACCATTTCAGTGGTCCAGGAGTCAGAACATCTCTGGGTGCTTTGATTCTCACCACATTGTGTCATGAAGTTGAACCTTACATGCAACATCCTTTAAGTGATAGATCAGGATTATGGACTGTCTCATATTCCGGTGATGAAGTTTAATATCATGCATCAATGTATATGTGCACAATTACAGATATAAAACGTAATGTTTTTACAATATGGAGAACCAAGGCAGGCAAAAATTAAATAAAATGAAGCTCTGATGCACTGTTTTCAAGTCATTCCTGATCAGGCAATGCATAGTAGGTATGCAGTGCGGACCAGATGTGTATACAAAACAGTTTACCCATAGGAGGGACAGGGATAGGAAGAACCCTCCAAGCAACTGGGCACTTAATAGTATTAATGGAGTTAACTTGCTCTTTGTCATTATCCTGTCAGAAGACGAGACAAATAATTGCTTTTTCCACAGAGAGGATTCATATGAATCATGCTGGCTTCTGAAGCAGCTGGGTTTGGGTATACAGATATATGTGTGTGTGTGTGTGTGTGTGTGTGTGTGTGTGTGTGTGTGTAGGAGATGAATTTTTAAAGATTTGTGCTCAATAACTATGAAATACAAGAGTTCCATTTCAGAGAAAGCTGGTTTTACCGGAAGCATTTATTCCGATTGTGCTCCAATTCTACACAGCATGCATAATTTAAAAACAATATATTTTCAATTATTTTCAGCTTCCAAAACAAGACTTTTTATGGATGTTAAATATAACCAGGTAATCATTAAAATCTTGCTTGTGTTGCTATTTCCTGCAGTTCAAAGCCAATGTTAAATTTTTTTAGTAGTAAATGAGACCTCTGGAGAGAAATGGTTAGAAAGAGATTTAATCAGTTTTTCCACAAGGAAGAGAAAAAAAAATAAGCGGCAGCAAAATAGCTTTCAATTTTCCTACTTGTTTTGGAATCAAAGTCATGCTCCAATATCCCATTGAGAAGAAAATCATTCTAAGCTAGCAGATCTACAGAGTGAATCTCCATTTCCATGAAAATGTATTGACATTGTGATCTCGCTAATATGCGATTATATCCAGTGACAAATTGACTGCATGACCAAAAGTGTTTGGGTAGCATTATCTAAATGTTCGGATATGTAGTTTGATGTGACCTCATGATTATAAAATTAATTCAGACCCTTATAGGATGGTTTGAAATGCCTGCCAGAAATAACAAAAGTGACAGCTTAGTAAATCATATTTCAGTGACACCTTAGTGAAAAGTCAAAAGAAATCAGCTTGGTCTTCCTAAATAAATAGTTCAATGTTCAAGCTACTTCTAGCCCTCAGACCCATGTCTGTAAAAATATATAACTTAACAATGAAAGATGCACAGACATGTCAAGGCTCACAGTTTTCCTGTGAGCATAACTGATTTCTCATTAAATTCCTATGTCTATAAAAGCTGCTTTATTTCTCAAAAGTTGGCCATTTTGAACTACAGGAAAAAATCATGGCTGACACATTCAAAGCGCACAATCTACCATACTGCTGTGATTGTAGGCAGCTGGAAGAAAATTTCAAAAAGAAAAAAAAAATCGAATTGGGAAGAATTTTCAGAAGCACCTAATTAACGTAGGTTTCTAAGTTCCACTGACTTTCACATGGACTTACATAACTTATGTCAGAGTAACAGCCGTGTTAGTCTGTATCCGCAAAAAGAAGAACAGGAGTACTTGTGGCACCTTAGAGACTAACAAATTTATTAGAGCATAAGCTTTCGTGGACTACAGCCCACTTCTTTGGATGCATCCGAAGAAGTGGGCTGTAGTCCACGAAAGCTTATGCTCTAATAAATTTGTTAGTCTCTAAGGTGCCACAAGTACTCCTGTTCTTCTTTTTACATAACTTAGGAGCCTACATCCCGTTGAAAGTTAGTGGAACTTAGAGGCCTACATTAATTAGGTGTTTTTGAAAATTGTACTCACTGTCTTTGGTCAGATGGGATTGATACACTATAATAACTCGGGGCCAAATCCTTAATTCTCACAATATACCTATTAGGTAGGTATAGCTCCAGTCCTATGAAACACTTGTATATGTCCTAAACTTTACTCACATGAGCAGCTCCATTGAAACCAAAATGTACAGAATATGCATTGATGTTTTTGTTTCTTTTTTTTTTTTTAAACAGGCTTGGGGGCCTACACAAGCATTATCATCTCTATTTTATGATGGGAAAACGAAGACAGAAATATCGAATGCTACACTTTCAAAAGGACTGACTCCCGGGACTTGTTGGCACTATTCAACACTCAAAATTTGTGATGGTCTTTTGAGACCTACAAAGTTAATGATGGTCACAAATGTGTGTTCTGAAGTGTCAAGCTCCCTGATTGGTGCCTATGACAGATAGAGATTTTTGGAGAAGATTGGTAGGAATACATGTTTTGAGGCCCACAGCTATGGATAGAATTATTTCATTTTTGATCTATCTATAGTTGTGCCCCACATATGGGGACCCTTAATTTGTCCCTTATGTCCTCCTGCACCCTATATCCAATAAGTAGCATCCGCTCAGATAAAAAGTCCTGATCCCACTGAAGTCAAAGGCAAAACTCCCGTGGACTTCAGTGGGAAAAGATTTCACCCTATGTTTTCAAATAATGGTCTATACAATCCTACACTCTTATGTGAGTATATATTTTTCTGCCCCATTTAAAGTAGTGAGGGTGCTGACCCTTAAAAAATAAGGTGTATCCTTTATTTTTCATGCAGTTGGCCTGTGATTCCTGGAAATCTAGGTGAGGTACCCTTGTTATACAGAAAAACTGGAATGCAGCAAAATGTATGGCCTACCATTTTGCTGTGTTTTCAGGCAGGAAAATACTGATTCAGATTGCATGCACATCAGCAGCCTGCCTTCTTAACACTGGCCTTCTTGTTTCTGTAATCTAAGGAGGAAGAGGAAAACGCATGAGATCTGCAAGGTGAGAGGACTATCAGGATGCTGCAGAAGATTAGAGATAAGTGTTTGCTGTCAAAATAAATTAAACCATCTTGGGTTCCTATTCATCTATTTCTTGTACATGGGAGGAATTAAATTGGAGAGTCATCCCAAAAAGAAACCAGAACAACAATATTAATTTTGGTGTTTAAATAGCTCGAGGACAAACAGTAATGATCTCCACAGTCAACAGGATGGTTTTCTTTATTTATTTTATTTAACGAGAGCAATATATGGTTGAATAAGTCCTATCTGTAGTAAATTAATTTACTCTTGGAGAAGAGCATATGGGTTTTTACTGATGCTATGTATGAGCCATTCTGTTTCTTTTTTCTTATTCCCCCCTCCCTCCTTTTTGAAGGAAAATAAAAATGTAGATATGGTAGAATTTAAGCCACCATTGAAAATCATATCACTTTTTGTCAGGGTTTGTAGTTTTATATGTGGGTGTGGAGCAATTTACATAAGAAACCAACTCTGCAGCTTTGGCTTCTGGAGAAAGTCTTTGAGGATAAGGTTGCATTTGTAAAAATCAGAGCTCAGCGCTGAAAATGTTACCTAGTGCACTGTGACGGGGTGCTCTACTCACCACAGAGTGGCACCTCCTCCTGGCTGTTCTGGGGATTCGCTCAGCCAGGCCGATGCCCTTTCCTGTGGTTGCACTGAGTCACTCTCTGTCTGCAGTCCCCCTCTCGCTCCAGGAGAAGCGGCTTCCTCTTTGTGACTTGGTTCTCCAGCCTGGTCAACAAGCGGTTTCCCCTTCTGGGATAGTCTTTCAAAGTCTCTCTCCACAAGCAGTGTCAGGCAGTCCTCACACCCGCTGCCCAGACTATGTCACTCCTACTACTCTGCAGTGGTTGGTAGGGGAATCCAGGCCTGCTCTTTTCTCTGGGTTCCAGTCCAGGGCCCTTTACCAAGCAGTCAAGGTCTGCAGCTTCCCTAACTTTACTGCTCTCACCCCTGGACTACTTCCTAGTTTGCTTCCATTCATCCTAGTCAGACCCCTCTCTCCTGGGGTCTAGTAGAGAAAGAACAGAAAGGGGAAGAGAAAAGAACACACAGGGGAAATTGAGTAAGTTATTTTGCATGTCATGTCATTATTTGATAGACAGCTTAATGCCACAATGTTACAATAAATAATCCAATAAAAACGTTAAACGAGGGATGGGATAGAATGGATTGGGGCTAGTGCATGTAATGAAGTTCACTAAGGGCCGGAAAATGCCTAGAGCTGTACACCATTTTAGGCAGAGATGAAAAGAACTAGGAAACTATCCTCAATCATGTTAATGACAGGAATTTCTAAAATATGCATCAAGTAGTGTAAAGGAGAGAGGGAAAGCTGCCCCGGTTGTCTGTAAACTCTAACCTTTGGTGAGTAGCTGTTGCAGAGATGGAGTGGTAGGAAAGCAGTTACATATGGATTAGTTGATCGCAGAGCTGACTTCTCTCTTTTGCCTCAAGGGTTGTTTCTCTATTTATGAGCACCATTTATCTTTTATCTAGCCCCAATGTAGCAGAAAGTGATATCCAAAACAGACAGCATAATTTGTTCCATTAAGCTCAGAAAGCTTGTTCCTTGAGTCCTACGGAATATCCTCTTGAATTGCCTGATTTTATTTTTATCCTAACCGAACTCAGACACCTGAGTGAAAACAAGACAGTGCCTATGCTTATCCAGAGTATCTTCACACAAACCTGTCAGGCTGCATGACCTGAAAAAAAGACCTGGACAATTACAGCTGGTCAAATATTAAAACATTTGTGACTATGTTCATGAATAAAAGTACTGAGTTTGATTCAATATTGTTCATGGATCATGTTGTTTGTTATGCATGACTATTTGGGCAGGGATGAGAGATCCATGAAATTAACTGAAAATCCCCAAACCTTCACAAATTTTAGCACAAATCAATAATCTTCTAATAATTACAGCTGGAAAGTGCCTGTTTGCTGCGTGCCATTCATTATTTGTCATTGCTTATTCTCCAGTTTTAAAGAGTTTCAAACTCATCCATTCGGGCAGCAGAGACAAAAATCACCTGACATAGGGTATGCCGACGCTTCAAACTGGGATTGTAATTCCCACCTAGAGGAGGCATAAACATGTTAGCTCCGATAGCACACTAAAAACAGAGCGGAGCTATGGCAGTGCAAGTGACCAGTTGCCCCCCACACACTCCTAGCATATCAAATTTGCAGGGAGGGATAGCTCAGTGGTTTGAGCATTAGCCTACTAAACCCAGGGTTGTGAGTTCAATCCTTGAGGGGGCCATTTAGGGAACTGGGGTAAAAATCTGTTTGGGGATTTGGCCTGCTCAAAGGGACCTGGTCCCTTCCAACCCTCATATGCCATGAAATGGTTAACCCCTCCAGATGCTCACAGCTACGCTCTATTTTTGGTTTGTTAGTTCGAGCAGAGCTAGCGTGGGTACATGTACTTGACCTGGGAATTATACCTCAAGCTCAAAATGTAGACACATCTTTAAGTTGACTAAGCCCACATCAAGTGTGTCGAGTTTTTAAGAAAACCACAGGCTGACATTGTTCTTCCAAATTATTTGGCAAACACAAACCAGTCCATTAGCAGAAATCAAGATCATTAGGTAAAGGATTTGCACAGAAGGGCTGAATATGCAATGAATATTGTTTGTGATTAATAATTCAACCGGTTCTAGGTTCAATGCACACAGGTGTAGATAAAATATATGCTATACTTACATACCCACAAAGTTGCTATCATCATTAATTAGCAGTAAAAATTTGAAATGTGAATTTTGTATGATTTGGAATTAATTATCCACCAAACACTGAATTGGGTATGTGAGCAGGAAATTAAGGTTATGTTACAAAAAACGTACTGTGTGAAACTATCCCAAAAATGTGTAGCAAAGGCTTTTAATTCTTTTGGCCTGTTGTCTCAGCTGAAAAAGGAAACAGAAGAGGCGAGTGAAGATCCTTGGACCCGGCATAATCTATAGTTGGATCTAGCTAACAAGGAAGCCATTCAAAACTTAGTTTTGGAAAAGCATGGAGGTGTCCACTGAGTTTTGCCTTGTGTTTCAGGCTGATTTGAAACTCAACATTCCAAGTAAAACCTAGTGGTGCAAACTATACCTACAAAATTCCATATGGGTCTGTCGGTGAAAAGTAGGAACTGAAATTTGTTCAGATAAAACTACCACTGACCTCAAACTTCTGCCTAGCCTTAAACTGAACACAAGTCCTTGAGATTTGAAAAAGGTGAGTTAAATTCTTTTTAAAAATTTGCAAGTGTAGTCATTAACTGACTTGGGTTGAATTGTAATTATCAAATTATAGTTAAAAATAAGCACAGAAAGTACTAGAAATCTCACCAAAAAACCTCTGATCTTGAAACGTTGCCTACTCCATATCTACAGCAAAGATATTTAGATGTGTGAATTTCCTTTTCATAGTATTCAAACCTTTCAATTCTTATTCAGACTTGACTTATCAACCTTTTGAAGTTCGCAAGCAAAGAGCAGTGCAGTCAAATAACAAATAAAAAGTGTTCTTTGTGTAGCATTGAATAGTGCATGACAGAACAACTATTTCTTGTGAAAAAGCATGTCAATGCTTTCAAGGTTGCCTATATGCTCATAATAGGTCCTCTTCAATGAGATTCTGAACACCACCATTGGCAGAATGAGCTTTCTCTCCACCAACCTCTCTCCTCCCCCCTTCTGATGAAGGAGAGAAGAAAAGATACAAGAAATCAGCATGCAAAATCAAGTGTCTGAGCCAGCACTACATTCAAACTGCTCTGATGTACTCAGCTAAGGCAGAAAGTCATGTTTAATTGGGAATATTGCTGCATTATAAGCATATTCTGAATATAATTGTTTTTGTCTGTAAGACTATGAGGCTGGGCACCGTATCAGTAGAAGAGACCAGACGAAAGAGGGAGGGATATTCATAGACCATGTATTGGCGTTTTCAAAATCCTTTTCCCTGTGAGCACAATGACCACACATACACACAGTTTGAGATGGGGACAGCATAGACTGAGCAGAAGACATTCATTAAAAAAAACAACCCAAGAACCCCACAGCTCTGGTGTTCATTAATCGCTCCGGGCCCTTTATTCAGTGACACAACTCTGTGTGCCCCTGCTTAACAGAACACTGGCTGCTGTCATGCACCTCCCACAGATTTCCTGTGCATTGGAAGCTAAACCACTTAAAGGGACTGTTCCCAATACCACGGGAGCCATCCACAGTCCATTTCAGATTTTAGTTGTGTGCTCTTCAAAACAGCATTCATTTATTCGGTTTATTAATTTTTGGAGCAATGCATTGTTCCAATATGTGATAACACCTGAAAAGAGAGGGCGGTACGTCTGTGTTTTCACAATCCAGCTTCTTCATCAGAGTAACAAAAAGTTGGACCACCAAAAGAAAATATAGCTAACCTTAAACAATATTGTCTCTTCTCCTCTCCGTATTCAAGTGACATACATAGGAGCTACTGGACGGGCATGTACTTGAAGAATTAGGCACACTTGCTCTCTTGACTTAATGTCTGACACAAAAACCTCACAGCATGGTTTCTTGAATCTTCTTTACATTGCAGCAATGTCTAGTGCAGGGGAATTCACCAAACCAGCTCAAATAATAAGATATGGATTAATCCCCCCTGACATAGGTCATTGCTTCCAGGATGTTCACAATCCAGCCTTCCCCTCCTACTAGCTAGTTAGAAAACCTCACAGTGTAAGATTTTACTTTAATTTATGCTTATACTGCAAATTCTTTGGGGGCAGGGACCATCTATTTCTTATGTGTTTACACTGTATCTTGCATGATGAGGCTCTGATCTGTGATTGGGGCCCCTGGGTTCCACAGCTGCTCAGTGTGCATAAGTAACATTAGAAGAATAAGTACCCATTCCATGCACATAACAGAGAAGACCTAAAGCAATTCAAACAGAATTTAAGCCAACGATACTCACTAGAGCTTTTGTCTTCCCAGTGCATTACACAGCTTTCCCTAGGACTGATAGCGAGTTTACCTTGACAACACTACTCAACTGAGTCAATGACCACTACTCATTCCTGTGGAATGGGCCAGGTTCCGAGAGGTGCAGACTTTCACAGACGTCAATGGGAGCTGCGGGTGCTCAACAGCTCTCAGGATCACGCTTTAATAAGTACTTCATTGTGCTCATAAACATCACATGCGTGCTTGAAGGACGGGGCACGTGCGTTAAATTCTGGGTTTCCATATGCCAAGAGCAGACTGAACAACTTCAGCCCTTCCCAAGAAGGAGCCGGTGAATGGGAAATGCACAAACCCTAACAATTGCTTTATGGCCCTGGGGGTTTGAAAAGGACCCTTCTCATATAATAGACAGGAGAATGGAACAGATCATCCAGCATGGCAATATCCTGAAGTACTGTAATTGTTACACCGGGGGGTTCAGACAAACAGAGAATGAGATTTTCCTTGCCATGGCAACAACATGTTTATGGGGGGGGGGGGGGGGGAAATAGGTGGAAAGGGAGAGGGGTGCAAAGGTTTGCTGTGGAAAAATTCAGTTTGTGACTAATGCAACGGAGAAGTGTTTTGAGAATAGAAGTTCATCCATGTGAAAATATGACCCCGTGATGCTGCCAAAGTCAGCGAGACCCAGTGTGAGGTGCTGAATAAGCACTGGCAAGGAAACTGAATGCCAGCTAAGGGATGGTTGCATTAACAGATGCACCTGCATTTCTTGAGATGTCAAAACAAATTCAGGCATGGGAATGCATGTAACTTTACTCTTTTGTGCCACTTCTGCCCCCTTTCCTACTTCATCAGACCCCCTTTTCTACTTTCTCACACCCTCTTTGGTAATTTGGAAGAGATATGCTATAAAGGAAAGAGCTGAGTTTGCTCTGTTTGAAGGAGGGAGCCAGGGCATCACATTCGCATTGGGTGAAAACCTGAGGTACGTGAGGTAAGTGAAAGTACACCAGCACCCTTGGCTTTGTAGATTAAGGGCTTTTAATGAGCTGCAGATTTTTTTTAAAAGGTAGAATAACTCTTTTTGTGCTACAGCTCTCAGTTGCCTTAGAAAGAGAGAGAAAGAAAACCAGCCACTGAGAGTAATAGCAAGGAAAACATTTTCCATGGAAGATATTGCAATTTATAGACAGTCCATGATGGTGTAAAGCAGAACAAAGGTTTTGTCACTGTGAATTTGGAATGGCTGCTTTACTGATGAGTGGTGACGCTACGAATGTCTTATTCGGGTCATGAGTAGCAAGGTAACTTTTATACCACCGCCCATCACCATATACTCTGTAGTAGCCACGTATACATCAGGAAAGATATTTTAGAAATGTCTTAGCCCCAATCATTTCTAGCTCCCTATTATGCATCTTCAGGTTGCCTTAATTACTATGGGGGAGCTGGGATCCTTGTTCACACTCTCACATGGATAAGTGCTTGGTTGCCTCCATGGTATTATTCCTCTCTTCCATTTTACACTGTAGAGGGCTCTCTGTTGGTTCAGGGATCTGTGCAGAGGAGAGCATGGGTGCTGGGGGAAGAGGATACACAATGTCCCACCTTAATCCCTGAAGAATTTATTCAGAAGCAATAATTCAGACTGCAGCTACGTTGCCTTTCCCAAGAACCACCCTCCATAGCAAAGAGGCTTCCCAGAGCAACCCTGGATATGAGTCACTTTGATAGAGAGGGTCCAAAGAAGCCTCGTTCTGCCAGGGAAGAGGATAGCTATCAAGGGACTGTGCTATTGAGAGACTAGAACTTTCTCACCGGCCACCCCCGAGATCTGCATGATTTGTGAGTGTGTCCCACCATTCATTCTGCATAGGGACAAACCTCTGGTTACAAATGGAGCAACTTAAGTACAGTATAGCTTTGAGGGGATCCATGCAAAGATTCCAGCCCTATGTATCCAGCTGTACAGGTCTCACAGGAGAAGAAAATTATAAACCAAACATCATCTTGGAAAGTTGTACAATGACTTCAGCAACTTTTCAATGCATAAAAGAATCACAGTTTTAAAGCTTGATGTCTTGGCATTTTACGTGGCTACAAACAAGAGTTATGTATCTCATTAGAAAGATGGGAACCTCCCCTTTCTAGTGGTCTAAAACTCCCATTTCTAGCTCTCAGGAGTCACAGGACACCAGACTTTAAATCTGCCACTAATGCAAGACTGCACACAGCCTATCTTGGGATCCATTCAGTGAAAAGAAGATTGGGAGGAGAGAGTAATCTCCATTTTGGGAGGAAATAGTTCTCTGATGGGTTGTTTTTAGAAACAGAATCTGTATAATTTCCTCCAGGCTTGTGACAGAGCCAAGAACAGAATTCAGCTCTTTGGATTCCTTGTGCTGTGCTCCAATCACAGGGGAATACATTGACTAGGTCAGTCCAACCTTTTGAAAGAGTTGACTCACAATAGCAGGTCATGTGGCACACTCACTCACCATTGTGTGGCTACAATTTTTTTCTTCTTTTTTTAAGGTTGTGATGTTATTTAGTTTTATCGTTTTAATTGAGAGGACCATCCTTTGACCAAGAAAGGAGATGTTTTTAATTTACCTCACTGATCCTTTCTTGATGAGCATGCAGCTTCTTAGCCTCAATCTAACATTGCTTATAGATTTTGGATGCCTGTTAAAAACTGAATCAAATAATGTAAAAAATGGGAAGCCTATATATATATTAATATCACAATAATATATTATAGCTCATAGAAATGTAGGGCTGGAAGGGACTTCAAGAGGTCATCTGGTCCAGCCCTCTGTTTGCAAGCTGAGTGAGTAATGTCGTATACTCTAATATGATACCATTTGCTATAGTGCAAGTGTGACAAAGCATTCCTTTTAGCTGTATAGCATGCCCTTTTTAATGTAAAAGTGACCAATTCTAAAAAGATGGGTGCTTAAATGCAGCCTATCTTCTCCTGCATTGTTACAGTATGAATAATTCTCCCAGTTCTAAGCAGTAACATACTTACTGCGTATGAACTGCATGACTTAAATGGAACCTGACCAAAAAAATCCTTTCAATAGATGGGTGACCTGGCTAATGTTCTGTCCATATTTTGAGTTCAATATGAACACTCTCGTGCTCGGTTGAATGTTACCATGGTCTAGAGAAGAGGTGAACGCACTGGCTTTTATAATCCATATGCTATTCATGTACAATTTGCATTTAAATCAAAGTTGTGACCTTTTAAAGGCCTCAACCTGCTTAACAAAGCATTCTGTAAATTCAAAAATGTACCAAGTTGAAGCTTACCACCCCTTCAGCAAACCGGGCATCCTCATACGGTGGGGCACGCCTGTTAGATAAACCCAAGACAGCGTTTGGATATTTATAAACATGAATCACAACCCTGGATTTCTTTTGAGGGATGTGACAGTACCTGCAGGCAATACTATGTCAAATAAAAACCAGAACAAAACATGGTCATGTTTCTGCTGGTGTTTCAGGCTATGTGAACCAAGATTGTTTTAATGGTTATTGTTGTTTAGGGTGCAGTTCTGCCATCCAACAGAGAACAGCAGCACAATCCTGTGCTCAGTTAGATAAAGAGGAGGGAAGATGGTGTTTTTTAACAAGGATTTCCTATTGTCCCAAACCCTGCAAGAGTGGTGGCTGCCATCTTGGCTGACACAGCAGGGACTGAATGAATGCCTGGCAGAGTTTAAGGCAGGAGTCTCTGCAATGTGAGCTAAAGAGGCAGGATCTCAAGCTGGGAACTTCATCATCTGTGGAAGAAAAATAACTGGAACTGGTAGAGAATTTTTCAATGAAACTGGGGGGGGGGGTCATAAAATACCAATTTGTCAGCATTAAAACTTCTCACAGGAAAGGTTCTGTTCTGATAAAATTTTCGTTGCCTCAAGTCTATAAGGGGGTGGGAAGAAGGAAGAACAGGAAACTTTTTTTAACTTTGTAAATTCTCACAGGCTGGGAAATCCATTTCCCACCCCAGTTCTCCACATGACACACTGACCAGTGAGTGGGTTAAACAAACTTTGTGTGGCAAAGTACCTTCTTCTCCTCAGCAGGCTCAATCCTTTTTAGCCTTGGAGACACAGGCTTGGGCAAAGCAAATCCTTGTAAGTAGCACAGATTCTGGCTATTCCTTCCCTCAGTCAGTCCCTTGTGCTTGTTTATCTTCCCTTCTGGGGACAGAGTGCGGCCTTCCTGCAAGGAAGGGTTCAGAGCCTTGCTGCTCCTAGCTTACTGGTAGCCCCCCCTCCCTTCCACCCCGGGGAGGGTTTAAAAAGGTCCCAAGCTGTTGGAGCCAGCTGAACCTAATTAGATCCCTGGTAACCTCTTGCCCAGCTGAACCTTATTTCCCCATGGTTCTCTCTCCTCAGTGGCTTGGGACTGATTACTACCCCCCCACCACCACCTTTGTAGCTGTTTGTCCTGGGTTTGCTACACTTGTTATACATGTTAACGTCCAGTGTTCTAACAAATACATTATAGACTTATACAATGGGTGCTGAACTACAGGTCCAGATACAAGACAGCTTTTGTTCTTCAGAAAGCTGAGCTGATATTCAGTTTTCAAAACAACCGTAGCAGCTAAAAAAGGAAGAATTTAGTTTCAGCACACATCTGTCTTGTAGCATAACCACAATGACAAGCAGATAAGATGGTGCATGTAGAGGTTTCTGTTCTCACATGACCCTTTTCTGCCCATCACCTGTGACCATTCATATGTGTGTAATCTATTTAGAAGGGAGGTAAGTCAATTTACATACCAATTCTGTGCTACAGAATTCCTCAAAGTATTTGCACAGACCATGAATTCCTATCCTTGCAAGAAACTACAGTTGGATTTTCAATAGGAATCTTCTAAATATTAAAATTAGAAACTATAATAGGATTCACTTTCTTTCTCTCCTTAGGAATCCAGGAACAATCTTTACCATAAGACAGTTACACATACACACAGTTAATTTCAAATTCCTTTTTATGAATAAACGCTCAAAAAACCCCAAACCTGTTACACCACAGCAGTTGCAATGCATTTTAACTAGACTAACATCACTAATTAGAATTTTGCTATTTTCTTTTAAAATTAAGACTAACATGGGGCCTACCCCCCCCCCACACACACACAGTGTGTGCATTGTATACACACACACACATATACTTTATGAAATCAAAACAGGGATTGGGTTTTCTGACAGTCTAGGTCTTCTACTTCCACGTAGGCTCACCCTGGGTACTAACAATGAAATACAACATTCAGTTGTACATAATCAGTTGTTTCAGCAGCCACACTGCTGAGCATGTACAGAACTTCAAATAAGAAAAAAAAAGCAAGCTTGACAGTGACTGTAGCTGTTAAACTCACACACTGTTTCCGGTTCAGTGATGTAGGACACCTCCTGAAGACATTTGGCGCCCAGTCTGTGATTGCTTCTTTATGGTGTTTCCCCAGTCTCAATCTCACTGACTTCTGTAAAATTACAGGAAACTGCCTTGAGATCAATCCCACAGTCACCCCTGAGTTGCCCCTGGCAGTTCTATCTTCTCCCTGCAGGGCTGGACTGGATCTGACTGATGCTCAAACTGGTTGCCAGTTTTGTACCCCTGACAGAACTCTCTATTGATTGACCAGGAACTTCTAATGAAGGGGGGCACATGTCTACATGCACAAATGTCTGCCCTTAATAAAGCCTTCCAGTCCAGCTTCAAAACAGCTACTGAGCATGGTTAACAATTTCCTGCACTCCCTCTAGTGTGCTAAAATAGCAACTACTTCTTTGCGGTCATTCAAGGCTCAAGGAAAAACAGCAGCTGTAATAACAGCCATAAGTATTTGAGGCTGAACATCATGAAAGAAGAAAAAGATTGGGCTGCTTTCTCTAGTGGGGTATTTCATAATTCTGCGCAATGTCCCTATATGCACCTGCAGATATTATTGTACATAGAAAGTGGCTATTTGTGCATGTTCCTTGGTGTTCAGAAAGTGTCTAGAAGATTTTGGGTGCGAAGTCAAGTCCATTTATTCTTGTCTGAACACTGGTGGCATTATAGCAGAATTTTCAGAAGCCATCTTGGTCAATTGCTAACTTTGCACACACAGCAGTTGACCTCCCAATGATCTGGGCAAACCATCTATCCATCTCTGTGCTGGTTATCCCTCTGCTACAATGACCTGCCCCCATTCCTTCCATGATAACCTTCTCAAGATTATTGCCATCTCTACACCTGCTGTGACCAAAGTACATATATTTGCACCTGTTGATTACTGAGAGCAGAATTTGCTTCTTTCTAAAATATTTCTAACATATGTGTCTGTCTTCTTTTCTGTCCAGCAGATAAGCAAGAGTCTTCACCAGTGCCACATAGGAGGAAAATTTAAGCCTTTGCTATCTGCAGCATTAGTTTCCCAGGATTCACCTCCATAAGTTTTAATGGAAAAAATTAAACTCTTCAGTAGTCAAACCTTCATATATTTAAAGATGTCACGATTTTTCCACACTTTTGTGGAGGCGGTCATGGTTGAATGAGCCATTCCTAATCTTCTTCAGATTTTTTTAAAACCGCCTCCTTGGTTAGATATGTATGATCCCAGTTAGTTAAATTAGTCTACTGTGTCTACAGTTTCACTGTTAAATACATCTTATTATTGATCATGTCAATGTACATGCATTTCATTTTTGCCACATTCAAGGGATAATCCATAGTCCTCACTAACTGTTTCTACAGACTCAACATTTGTTGCATTGCATCAGTGGTTGCAGCAAAGAGCGTTATATCATCAGCATATCTGAGGTCGGTTAAGAGATGTCCACTAAAGGAATATCCTGCTCCTTCCACCTTGTCCAAACCTTCCAGGATTTGTCTCAATAAATTCTGTGCTCATTTTGAAAAGACTTCGGGATAGAATCCACCCTTGTATCACACCCTGCACAGGGGAAAACCAGTCACTGTTGCCTGCTGCTGTTCGCACTGCGGTCTGTTGACAGTAGAGACTTGGGATGAGTTCAGTGAGATACTTTGGAATCCTCATATCTGCCAGTATCCTCTGGAAGAAGAGCTCTGTGTAAGTTTGAAAGCTTGTCTCTCTGACCAACAGAAATTGGTCCAATAAAAGATATTACCTCACCCACCTTGTCTCTCTAGTATCTTCCAGAGACAGTCATGTCAGACAAGATCAAATGCTCCGGAGTAATCAATGGGTAATTATACTCCCCACATTTTTCAATGATATTATGGGCTATTTGTGATTTGATCACATATGCCTTTCTGAAACCAGCTTGTTGCAGTGATAGTTCTGCTCATTAGTTTCATGCAATCCTGAATTATATAGAGCAATACTTTACTCGTGTGCAATACCAGGGAGATGGTACTATAGTTACTTCACATCGTTATACCCTCTTTCGCTGGTAAGGGCAGAAATATTCTGTTTGTCCAGTCATCTGGCCAATTTCTAAGCATTCAGACATCATTGCAAATTGTCCACGTGACATCAATACTGTGGCAACCGATCACTTTTAGCAATACTGCTGATATATTATGTATCCCTGGTGTTTTCCCAATCTTTATTTTCATAACATGTACCACCTCCTCTTGCAAGATTGATGGCTCTAGCTCCATACAATACTGGACAACATAAAAAGAGAGTAAGTGGTTCTCATGAGGCATATAGATTGACCCAATAATCTTGCAACCTGCTTTTGATATTCTCACCTTCAGGAAGAACTCTGCCATCAATGTTTTTTTTTTTTTATTATACTCAGTCATGGGAAAAAACTTTTTAGTAAGAAGCCTGGCTTTTGTATTATTACTCTCGATAATTCTCAAGTTCCTTGCATTTTGCCCTGATGTATTCATTCCTGTCTCATCTAGTCTGCCTTTGAATCTGTCTGCTCAATTCTTTGTCTTCTCTCCTACATTCTTAAGTCTCCAAACCACTTTTTCATTCTACGATGTTTTCTTGCTAGATCAAACGCATTCTCCGTTAACTGTGGTGTGGTCCAATGCTGACTTTTTGGAATGTGAGCTTTGGCTGCCTTCAGGCATGATAATATTCATTTTATTCCAAAGTTCATTTGGGTTGGCCTCCTCTTTCACCAGTGATCATTCCTCACACCCATTCTGGACAGAAGTCCTGTAATTTTTGGTGAGAAGTCCAGATGCTGGACTTTTGGAGAAGTCTAGATGCTGAAGGTCTTATTTTTGTAAATTTTAATTTTATGATTGAAACGAAAGTCTGACCCTCAACCTGCACTCTGGAAAATCTTTGTCCATTGGATGCTCAATCTCCAGTGTCCTTGTATCATTACATAGTTGAACTGCTTCTTTGTCATGCTGTCAAGTCAAGTATACATGTATATGAATGTCTGCAACGTTGGCTGAAGATGGTGTTCATAATGACTAGATGATTAGAGCACTAGAATTTGAATAAACACCTTCATTTCTCATTTTGTAAACTTATTTTTCCCCAGTATTTCTTTATGCATCTCCAACTTTCACATTCAGATCACTAATTCACAAAGGTGATGTCTTTGCTTGGTGATTTAATGAATGTCTCCTCAAACCATTTGTAGAACTCATCACTTGTGTCGTCATCAGCTGCTGTCATAGGAGTATAAGCCTGTATGATAAACACAATAACTGGCTTCGTTCAAAGGTGAATCCTGTTGCAGATTGGGTTACATCCAAGCACATGCTTTGACGTTTTCTTGGATAAGATAATTCAACCTCATTTTCTCACACTTTCTCAGATGCTGAGTAGTATACCACACACTCATCCATCATCATGAAGTGATCCTTACCGTTCCATCCCAGCTCTGAGATTCCACATATATCTATCTTACCACTTTCCAAATTCTTTGTTCAAAAAGACTTCTCTTCATACATATTCCTCACATTCTATGTCTGATGATTTGTTTACAAAGGTTCAGGTCATTCTCTTCCTTGATGCAAACATCAGGCGCTGTACCTCCTAAGGATTTGGTACAGCATCATCAAAACCACAACTGGTTCTCTTAATGGCCAGAACCTTTCTTCCCATTGGGTCTGGAAGTCTCATCATCCAGCATCACACATAGATCGCATTGCATTGCATTTGTTCTGCCATAATAGCTCTCATGGGAAACAATACAGAGGGCAGTTTTCTGTTGCCATTACTCCAGTTTGTAGCTGTCATTGGTTACATTGTTATTTCTCTCTTCCACCTTTCAATGGCATTTCCTCAATCAAGGGTTCTACTCTTCTCCTCAGGCACTCACCCATCTGAAGCCATTGGCATTTCCTGGTGGTACTATCTACTGCCATTACAGTAGCAGGCTACAATACAGTTTGACCTGGCCTATTTTGGGTGCTACTGCCACAGAAATATTTACATGCTTAAATACAGATTCTGTATGTTCAGATTTTGCAGACATGCCTCAGGTGTACATGCTTGGAAATGTGGTACTCGAGGCCCAATTGCCCATTGGAAAGAGAATATATTGGCTCCGGACACAAGATTTGTCAATATTCCTAGAGACTTTGAACTAAAGTTCTACTTCCAATGGCAGCAGCGTTAAGCATCATAAGCATCACAATCCCACAGGACAGTTCAGCTACAGTGCTATAAATCTGGCAATAACGGAATTTCACTATTGACTACAGCTGTTTTATCACTTGTGGTTTCAAAACATCTGCAGAGGGTCTTTCCAGATTTTTCTCTTAGCCAATGAGATAGGCACTTTTAACATGATGAAATATATACATGCATTTTCATAAACAGAAGTTTGTTACCTAGTAGTTTGTTGCCTTTATACTTTCTTTTACTTTACAAGCAGAAAAGCCGAGTGAGACATGGGTTGAGAGTTTCATATATACCATCTCTAATCTGTTTCCTTTTATCTGTATGTATCTACTGCAATGTTACTTAACAGCTATATTTACTTTTGGTGGTTTAATTTCAAGTGGAAAATAAGAATATTTTCTAAGTACTTTGACATCAAGAACACATGATGCAGACTACAAGATGATTAACACTCTGGAAATGCTCATTTTATTGCCTTGTACCTGACTCCAAACTTCAAATTTTAAACCCCCCTAAACAATAAGATAAAAGAACATTGGAAAGTGGTTTGGTTATTCAGGTCTTGCAGTTATGCTGCCACAATTCATTTCCTTAATTATACTAAAAGTCATTTGCCCTGAGTGTTAACACAGTTTTTGAATGGTAATGTATGTAAAAAGCCTTTGGGGTTTAATGAATTATGGAACATACGTTTTCTTTCACTGGGATTGGAGATCACTTGTGGAAATTTCATAAATATGAGAAATTATTATTAGAACTTGGGAAAAATCCTCTTGACAAATTGATTGCTTTCTCTTTTTTTAAGTTCCTCACGTTCACAAGGCTGGTGAAATAATTTAGTCAATAAAGAATAAGACAGTGAAGAAAATCCACTACACATTTCTGGATCACGTTGTGTATTTTCTAACAGATTAGTCCTCAACTTTTTCTAATAGCGTTACAGACCTATATATACACATGCAGACAGCTTTCTAATAGCACATCCCATCCTCACAAATCAATTTATTCTCAAGGATCAGGTAGCAAGTTTTGCAGATCAAACAGTTGTACAGTAGGATGGCTGTGAGGTGTGTAGATGTGAGGAAGGAAAGCATACAGCCAAACAAATGTCAAAAGCTCCATCCCGAAAGCTGTTCATGGATTCAGATGCCAGTGCCTGCATGGAAAATCCATTCACTTATTTGCAAAAACAGGGCCTAAGAACCTTTAGAGTTTACATTTTCAAGCTTTTCTCCACAACCATTGGGGCTGGAAGCTTACTTTGTTTACAAAGAAAGCTGAGCTTCTCATGATCACATGATTCCGGGAGCTAGGGCTTTAAGAAAACACAGCACATCTTGCAAAGCTCATGATGAAATTGCAAGAGTTAGCAACACCGAAACAGTGCCTGGAGATCAGCTAATGGGTCATTTATTTTCAGGATATATGCTGCCAGTTCCAATGAGACCACTTCATGAATTATCTCCACAAAAGTATGTCCTCTTCTGACACTACTTCTTGTGTAGACTGAACTACAGTTGGCTGAAACTTTTCCATCAAAACTTGGTATTGATTTTTCACAAAAAGTGTCTGCTTTCTATGGAAAATCTCAGTATTTCATTGACAAAGCTAATGCTTGAAAACAAAAATTTTAACTGAACACCAGAATATTTCTAATCTGAAATGTCAACACAATGTCTCAAGGTATTTGTAGGTTGGGTGTCTCGTGCTCCCATTCTCCGCTGTGAGCTGAGCTCACCAGTCAGACTTTGTCTCCCATAATTTACCGAGGCCAAATAACTGCCATGATGCAGTGCCTCCCCTCGCTAAGGGGGAAGACAGTAGTGCATCATAGGAAATGTAGTCTGAGCATGAAGCCCAATCTATAGAGCAGAATGGGACCATGAGGCACTTTAACTATAGTT
Organism: Trachemys scripta elegans; assembly: GCF_013100865.1. Taxonomy (NCBI): domain Eukaryota; kingdom Metazoa; phylum Chordata; order Testudines; family Emydidae; genus Trachemys; species Trachemys scripta. The sequence goes on from NC_048309.1 coordinate 9,399,146, forward strand.
CCCACGAAGCACCGCAGCAGCATTTCAAAATCAAAATATTTCAGTTTTGACCAAAATATTTCAGTTTCTGATTTTTTTGCTGAAAATCTGAAATATTCTGTACAGAAAAAAGGCCCATTTTCTTACCAGCTCTACTCACAAATATCAACAGGATCTTATTTCTGAGTGAAAGTGGGTAATTTTTCAACTGATCTCATTTTGGGGGGGAAATATTGTCAACCATTGATATTCTTCTAATGAAAATGAAAACATTTTACAAAATCCAAAGAATACATGAAGGTGTCCAAGATTTCAGAGTTTTCAAGTTTCATTGGGAATATTTCAAGCATCCTTAGTCACTGCATTGACAGCTGCTAACTGAGTGGGACATCATTCTTGCAAAGAGAAAGGCTATGGGCAAAAACAACAGCAGTTCTGTTATTTAGTGTTCCCTAGCTTCTGAAAACTACACGAGGTGCCTACAGGTACATGAAGAAAAAAAAAAAAAAAACTATTTGAATCCTCACCAGTATAGACTAGAGTGAATCATCATAATCTTTTCTCTGATTGGCTATTATCAGGCTTCATAATAAAGTAAGTCTTTCGAGACTTCTCAGACCTGCTCAACTATTAAGTTGTTAACTAGCAGCAAGATAACAGAGTAGAAAGCCTTAGTATAGTTAATTAAGCATTTTCTTTATCTTCAGTCTTAATGAAGTCAATGATGGTTTTCTTTAGCTCAGGTGTTAGAAGGCTACATTTTTGGTGAAAAAATACCTTAGTTTTTAATAACTTTTTTATATTAATGGTCAAAGATTTAAGTACTCCTAGATTAAATAATCTGAAGGACGGGTAACAAAAGTCAACATGTCATACTAGTGATCATGTCTTAAAGAAGGAAGCGCTTTTACAAGGAGCAATGAAAGGTCCAATCCTGCTCAGTTTGCTCTCAGGAGTCGGCTCACTGACACCAGTAGGACTACTCACATGTGCAAAGGGAGCTGAATTTGGCCTTACATTTAAGTGTTTTACCAAACACAGGCCAATAGGGGTACAGCAAAAGGACAAAATGGAGAAAGCAGGGAAAAGGAGCGAAGACGCAAAAGGAAACACTACAGCAAATAGCTAATGTAACTGGAACTGGATTCCAGTCATTGTCAAATTGTCTTTGTTGCCCTGAAGCCTATAAACTGCCTTCTCATAAAGTCTGCTTCTGTAAGTGATATTATCCATTCCCTTTCCATTGGAGAGCGGTCAGATTTCCAGTGTCTTAGAATTATTGCCTTGGCAGGACGGTTTTGTGCTCTGTTGTTCCCCATGTGCGCTGTTTAGTTGGCTGATGTGATGTTTGTATGTATGCAGCTATGGCTTTGCTACGGGCACTAAAAATGTATAACTAATTCAGGAGGAAGGGGTAGTGTTCTTGGCATTTTTCTTTATCCTCTTCCCCCCCGTTCCCCATTTACAAGAGAGAAAAAAATGGACAGTGTTTTTGAATTCACAACCTGTCCTTTAAAAAAAATCAAAGAGACGATTGACAGGTGGCACGTGGAGCCTAGATGGCTGATCTTGCTTCGTAATCTGCAGCAGAGTGGGAGCTTGTTCTTAATTCCAGTTATGCAAACAACTTTAAAAACCTAAGCATATTTGAATTTGTTTCTTTAGGGGAGGTGGAAGAACTAATTTGCAAGTGTAGCACAGCCCACATACTGCCTCTTCCTTAATGTTCATGAGCTCTGTGTTGGCTCGTTCTACTGTGTTAAATATATTAATAGCATTCCAGAAAAATAGTTGTACAAATGGAGCTGCAAATGGGAGGAAATAGCGAAGAGAGAGCAGAAACTGGAGTAGAGCTGGTTTGGAAAAGGGGGGAAGGTACGGTATATTCCAGTGTTCTCCCAGCCAAATGTATAATCTGTTTTCACTAGTCTGCAGAATCTGCTGATTTTATAGCTCTGCAAATTCATTCGCAGTTTCAGAAATCTCCCCCTTCTCTACCCCCCCCCCCCCAAAAAAAAAGCACTGCCCAATGAGTTGGAATAGGAGAGATTCAATAATCAAATTTATATGACTCTGGAGAAGTAAAATAAGTATTGTATCTTCATTTCATTCATGGCACTCTATCACCTTTTCTTCCACTGACGCTAGAAGTCAATGAAATCCTATTAACACTGCGATCTGGTATTAAACCGGACAGTTTACAAATTACCGAGGTTTTCATTTCAAACATGGTCAGTTTGTGGCCTGCTGGAGTATTAAAAGTTTGAACAAAGTTGATAAAAAAAAGTGAGTGTGTGATTTTCTCTCATTTTTAAATAAAGAAAATGAGATGATTATTGTGACCCTTTCATTCAATCTAGGAAGTGCAGCAGAAAATAGTGGTGCTAATAGTTCTATGGGCCTGATCCAAAGGCTATTGAAATCAGTACAAATCTTTCCATGGACTTCAACTGGCTTTAGATCAGGTCCTGTGTGCTCTGTGTAATTAGCGGTAACCACTTTAGCAATGAGTAGCATATCCTAAAAAGAGACAGATTAAAGCAACTGAACCTTTAAATAGGTAAATAAATAGATGTATAACCAGCAGGGCTGGAGCTGGCACCTGCAGGAATGGCAATCATGGGTAATCTCAGACAGCTGGTAAATAAATCAGAAATCATGCCAGAATTAACTTGGGGACCAGTCTAAAGCAATTTTGGTTGGTGAGAAATTTCCCATCCTCTCTGCACCTTCCCAGCTGCTGACTTAAATTCCTGTTAAACACTGTTTGGAGAGAATAAATACTCTCTGCACCTTCCCAGCTGACACTCCCCTTCCAGCACTAACTTTCTGTATCGCAAATAGTCCTTTCTGTGACAAGCATAGTGGCAGAGAAGATGGCATTTAAACCGAATCCAGAAAGCATCTGACATCTGTAAGGGACTGAAAATGAATCCAAAGACCCTAGCTAGAAATGAAAGGTGAGAGAAGAGAATCCAGGCTTCAGTGATACAACAAAACATTGGCCTAATTCCAGACAGCACTTAAGAACATCCTTAACTATAAACATGTGTTTAAATGCCTTGCTGCAAAGGGGCATCCAAGGTTGTAATGGAAAAGTAAGTGAGAGGTGAGGAAAAATAGAAGGGAAGATGGAAGAGAGAACTGTGAATATGAAGGGGGAAGGTGGGAAGGTATAGGAACTGAAGGAAAAAGAAGTGGAGTAAAGAGAAGAAAGGAAATATGAAAAGAATGAAAGGAAAGCAGAATAGAGAAATATGGGACAAAACAGTTAGCAGAGAAAGAGCAGAGAGGAGAAAGTTGGTGAAGCCCATCCTCCTGCATGCTGTTGCTTTGATCTCTAAAATTAAATAGTGCTTGGTCTCACTTACTTGGTTAATAAGGCAAATACATTGGATTGATCATCGTGTGGATGTCTGGACACAGGAATAACCAGCCAGTCTTTAAGGCCATTAGACTGCCTTATTCCCACTTGTAAACAGTCAAATATGTATTTTGTGCCCAGAAATTGCACTTTGTGACAAAGATGCTTCAAATAATTACCTCTAGAAATGATACCAAATGGTCGTAGTGGGTAGATGTATAGTGCATTAACTATATACCTATTTATATACACTAGTAATTCATCTGACAGTCCATGAATACTCATGAAGTTATATGCACTGATGTCTGATGGTATCTACTTTCCCGTTGCTGTCCTTGAGCTGGGGTTATGAGAACCAAATGGCAGAATTCCGTGCATTCGGCACCACATTTAATTTACCTGCAGAATGACTTCTTGTACAAATGGTTAGTAAAGCTGCAGCCTTGGAGCCTTAAATTTCCTCCTGAACTGCAGTAGAGTGGTGTCTTTTTAAACTAATCTGCTGGGCAGGGGGAATTTTAAGGCCCCAGGCCTATAACAAGCACATGGAGGGAATCAGTAATGAGCCATTAACTAAATTACCTCTAAAACATACACTCTTGGTGAAACTAAACCTTTCTGCCATCTATGATAGTTTAGTCTTAAAAGATATTCCCCATTCATGTCCAGCCATATCTTCAAATACATGTTGATGATCAGAGAAATGGACCTGACCATAGTTATGTAACCTTTCTACCACATGGTTAATGCCAGCAGTAAAAGTTGGTTCAATATATCTTGGGTCCCCCTTGACAAATAACTAAACTGGCTCAAGCCCTGATCCATAAACCTAGGATCACTAGACACACCCTTCCCGCATGCCCTTAACAGGCAGAACTTCCCCACTCAAAAGCAATCTGAGCCTAGGAAATCTTTACTAGTGCAAATAGACCACCACCAAACTTGGAAAAATACAGCAACAGAATGTACATGGAAATAAAGAGTAAAATCTTTACTTACACACACACACACACACCCATTAGCCCATCCAACTGTTCCCACTTGCCCATGAGAATGTCCCATAGGTAATAGTCCCTTAAATGCAGCACCTCACTCATCCACCAACCCCACTCACAGTTTGGATCAATGAGTAGATGTTGTTCAAGCATCTCTTTGGAGGTCTATCTCCAGTCTCAAGGGACCTGCTTACCTAGTCTCATGTGGAGAAACCATTACCTAACCTAGCTTAGAAATTTGGCTTTATTAAGGAGATTGGTAAGTAGAACCTCAGCTGAATCCATTTATGTCTCACTGCAGTAGCCTCCCAAAATAGTAGGCACTAAAAGCAATTAGGATCCTGCTGTAGACTGCTTAGAAATTAGTACTTTCCCTACTCTGGGAACTGTTCCCTTCAAAAATCCAAGTTCATTTCCAGTTATGGTGACTCCACAAATGTCACTAGAGGAATTGTGGGTAGGTGGTCTATGCAAATGCAGCTCTTAGGCAGCACTTTTCCCTTTTCACCAATCAAGGGAGCAGAGAGCTCTTCCTCCCAGTGAAGTTTCAGACCAGAGACCTTACAGTTATATAGCAGTTTCTTTTCCTCTCATCCTTAGACAACTCTATGATCAGGGTCTATATTTCCAATTTTCATGTTTAAATAATAAATAAAAATAAATGTTCATGTTTAAATAAAAAAGATGAGCAATGCCACCTTTTCCTCTTCAGGCTCAGAGCAATTAATCAAAGATACCATTGGAAGAATGTACTGGATGGCTTTGTAAAATTCCAAGCCTTCCACTCTTAAAAACCAAACATAAGGCAAAATTACATTTGCTGCTGGTTTTGTTAGCAGACAAACTTATATTGTGAATTGGAAACACATTTTGGCAGAAACAATTGCAAGGGTTTTCAGCAACCAAGCTCACTTACATGGCTTTTATTTTGGCTGGGGACTGACTCACTTTCTTCTCTCAGGGTATTGGATTGCTTTCCTTCCTTTTCAAGAGCTCCAATAAATAATCACTGACACATCAAGTGACCACTAAGGACAAGAAGGTGTTACATTATGCTCTGATTTTGCATCTTCCCACCTCTCAGCACAAGGGCAAAGGGCAGGAGGAAAGAAAAAGAGAACAAGGATTTGGTGAGCGGTGTTTCCCTCTGTGCTTTATACATGTGTTTGTACAGCACCTCGCGCAATGAAGATCTTTGTGTGTTTTATGGCAAAACAAATAATAGTAACTGGCTAGCTGGGGCCGAGAGCAAGAATTCCTGAGAATGAAGCATGTTCTTTTACCACTGGGGGGACAAGGGCATAATTTGGCCCTTGTCACTTTGTTATTTCTTTCATCTTTCACCTGAACATTGGGTTTAAAATGTTTCCAGCTCCAATGTAAGAACAGCTGTGGGAGCAAATCTTTGGTTACTTTATCCAGCAAACACTGAAATAACCCTTCACCTTTCTTGCTCTTATGAAAATATTTGAAGACTTTTTTTCCCCCCTTCAAAACTTTGGCTGAGTGTGGTGCTCAAGGCAGAGCAAGCGAGTGCAAACTTCCACATTCTACACCTGATCAGGAATTCTCCTTTCACTCCAGGCATTTCTTGAGAAATCACTGGTTTTGTGATGTGGACAAAATTCTCCAAGAAGTAAAGGATCCCCATGCTTTTTCCTATTGAAGTCAGTGGAACCTAGATTAAAATAATCAAATCACTGTCAAGTCACAAATGAAATGATTTTGAAAATGGATTTCAAACTATGAGAGTCTAATGAATTGACCCCTTCACTGCCCTCTGAGGTTACAATTACCCAGGTGGTGCATTTGTAATACTATGGCAAGAAGCTCTCATCATTCTTTAGGATTGGTATGCCATGCAGATGGGTTAGCAAAATGAGGCATATAGCCCCTTTTTACTTTTGGATTCATCTGTTTTCGCAATTTTAAAATTTCCAGTATGTTTTTAATATAAAAGGTGCCCAGTATGGGCAATTCAGAAGATGCCATATTTATAAAGGATTGGCCGATGGCCTGATTGAGTTCATTAAAATCTATTTTCAAAAATTAGTTATGCATACTTAATTTTAAACACTATCATGCTTAATTTTGTTTTGGCTAGGGATGTATTTATTAAAGAAAATGCAATTAACTGCACACTCAGATGAAAGTAGATGTAAAACAGATGGGTTGGGAAACAGAGAAGAAGATCTATTGTCATGAGGAAACACCCCATTGTGCCTTTATAACAATCAATTATGTGTTCTCTGCTGAAATATCCTGGTTTCCTTAGTTCAAAACTTGTCAGTGCATTGGCTCTACATACAGGGCCAGATACTCAGCTGGTGTAAATCAACATAGTTCCACTTGTTTCAGGGTCTGGCCCCATATGTGTAATAAGCTCTATAGTGAAGAAACAAGATCTCTTGTATATTCCATTGATTTCAGTGGAGGTCCACTGATTTCTATCAGCTCAGGCTCTTATCATTTCAACCGATAAAGAACAGCCGTCAAACCCCAGAGTGCCACACTAATAAGTTCTCTAACTGAAATTAGACTTGCATCTTCTGTCTCTATGATAATTGGATAGTATTATTAACACCATATTATTGTGCCAGGCTAACCAATCATTAGTTTTACAGTAACATTTTTAAATTATTTTTGTATAAATGTTGCAATTTAGTTAGACTATAGTGAGAACTTAGTTGCTGAGATGGTAAAGAGTGTGATCAGTTAAGGCAGTGGTAGTGATCAACTCTGGGGGAAAAAAAATATTGTTCTTCCTTGACTGGCAGGAAATTAGGCACTATTTGGGGTCTCAAGGATGGAGGAAGTGGAAGGTAGGGTAGGATGATTTTAGAAAGAACTGGGGCTCTACAAAGGAGGTAAAAGTACCCTAGGAAAAATACCAATGTTGCAGAATACTTTGATCAATTTGTCAACAAAGAAGCTGGATTCTCTATGTGGAGGAGACCCTGAGATTCCTGTGGCCCTAGGGCACCATGACACCATTCCACTCCACTTCCCAGGAGATGGGGGCATCAATACAGAAGCCTAGATAGATCAAATTAGGTAACTGAGGCATCACACAAACCTTGGGCCAAATCAGATTTTTTTTTCTTGGCAGGGGGGCAGGGAGGGAGGTTCTAACAAATTTAGTAATGATTTTATTTTCTCCATTTCTGCATTTTTCTGCATGCAAGACCCTAACAAAAAAAGACTATTTCTGAGCCAGCCAGAACCAACACTGGAGATTGAAAAAGAAACTTGGCTCTCAGAAGATTTGCAGACCACTTGCCAGAAATATAGTTTAGAGGACCATCCAAGCCTTTGGATAGTTATCTCCGCCTTTCAATCCTACCCATTTTCAGCAAGTCTCTATCCATGGAAGATTCCAAGACTCAATTTGCCAAGGTTTCAATGAGTGTCTGTCTTCTCTGCATCCTGCCAGCACACAAATAAAATAGGACTGAACTGTGTGCCAGTCCCACACAGACAAAAGAGACACAACAGGATTGAAACTTTCATAGAACAAATGACTCAAGGCAGGAAAGGACTGGTAATTGGATACACTCCAACAACAACCAGGTGTCTCTACCATTTCCTCCTTGCAATTCTCTGCCCCATCACCAAGTTAATTTGTCTTATCCTGTCTCAGCGATGAATGACTCCCCTTTCCCAATCCCCTTCACCGCCTCTTATAGTCCCCAGCTGCTGGCAATTAAACTAATCTGTAATTAATCAATTAAACTCCACTCTACATGTAGGGGACCCTATGTTTACAATTCCATAATCACAGAGCATAATATATTCAACCAGGGAGACCAAATGTCTGAAAAACTGCATTTTTTAAAAGGATATACAAAGCAGCCTGTTCCCATCTTCCTAACAAAGAATATGCAGTAACTCACATTGCAAAAGACAGGAATAAAATTATCCATGAAAACGCAGTCAACGCGCTGTATCAGGATGTGCTGGCCATCTGGCCAGGTACTGTAGCTAAGCTGTTCACGCCGTGAATAAAATGGAGTCCTTCATTATAAGGTTGTTCTATCAGGACGTGGGAGACCCGGCTTCAATTTCCTGCCCCATCACAGACTTGTGTTACTTGGCCCTCGGTTCCCAAAGGGACTCCGGTGTCGCAATGCTGCCTGTTGCAACGCCTAACCTTTACGCACCCAGAAAATCACCCAACAATGGGATCCACAAAGCTTGAGTTAGGTGCCAAGGGCCCAAATCCAATACGTGGGGAGAGATAGGCACCTTAGAATGGAATCCACAAAAGCCAGCACGTCTGGCAGGGAGCTGCTTAAGGTAACCAATGGGAGATGCTGACAAGAGGGGGGTGTCCCGAGCCCCGCCCTCTTACAGAGTTAGCTGCCTAAATCCCGGCTGCAGGGAGGCACCTATCTCTGCTTGTGATCCACAGACAAGAACCCCTGGTCTGGAGTCAAGTGGCTTAGATGCTTAAGCTGCTTCTTGCAAGAATGAGCTAGGCATCTGCCTTACTGCACACCAAAGGTGGGGGTGGGGAAATAGTGGTGCCTCGGTCACAGCTTTTAGCCAAGTGGCACTAGAGCACCCCCCTGTGATGTGAGAGACACAGGTTCAATTGCCCCTCTCCCTTATGGGGAGACGGGGTACCCCATCTCTCGGGAGAGTGCTCTAACCACTAACCGGTGAGCTATGCTGTAGTCCAGTCGTTCCCAAACTGGGGTTCGTGGACCCCTAGGGGTTCGCAAAATGTTACAGGGGGTTCTTGGGAAAAAATTACCTAATGGCAGACGGAGCTGTTCCTAGGGACCCTGGGCACAGGGCCAGCAGCCCGGAGCCCCTAGATTTCCAAGAGCCAAGCAGATCAAAGCAAGCATGTCTATCACACTGAGGAGATTTAAACTTCAAGACTCCTTATAAGAAATGGAAAGGGAGGTGGATATTTTTTTGCGGTTTTTAAAATTAAATAGGCAGCTAGTATTGTTTTTAAAATTATTCTGAAGAACAAGTTTAAGCTTTGTTGTAACGTGAGCTGTTTGCCTGGACTGCTCAAGACCTGAATGCTTGTGTAGGAGGAACTCTTTGAGTTGGCTTCTTAAATACTTTCCTGCTGTTTCACATCTGATACTCCTTGATGAAACGTAGGAGCCTTGTCTTATAACAGGCTTATTCAAAGTGATACACGCTATGAAAGTGAGATCTTGGAAGAGTGTTGCCGTTTTCATAACATAATAAAATTGTTGTGATGATAAATAATAATTAATAATAAATAGTGTGTAATCAGCATGTCACAAAAACAAATTTTATATTTCCAAGATCACTGCTTTTATAATTTATACTCAGGTAAAGGAGAAAATCCCGGGAAATATTCATTTTTAAGAGGGGGGGTTCACGAGACTTGACATTTTAGTGAAAAGGGTTCATAGGTTGTTAAAGTTTGGGAACCACTGCTGTAGTCTGATGTGGCTTCCTCAGTCTCTCCTGATAAAGCTACTCCACTGTATATAAATACTTGAAAAGTCCCCAGGGGAGAGAAAGAATGACTCAGTAGCCTACTGGTTAGGGCACCTGCCCGGCAGACCAAATCTACAGCCCCCTGATCCAATTCCTTTTTAAATTATGTGGATCTGGGACTTAGTTTCCCATCTGTAAAATGGGGATGATAGCACTCACCATGTTAGACAAGGGAGAAGCTACCACTTAATCCAGTCAAACATGACCCTGAGAAGATGTGGTCTATTGGCTTGGGGACATGACCAAGCCTACCACTTCTCATCTGCTGGGATTATATTGTGTGCTAAAGGGTGGTGCAATCTAATCTTCTCTGGAGCAGCAATCAGGCACTTTTCAGTGTGTGCCTTCCAGGCCCCTTGAGCCATTCTGCCCTGTGCTGGCAGCCAGCTCTACTCCTTCCCTACTATGTTCCACCAGCACCCCTAAATATACTAAGAGTAGGACTTTGCCCCAGTGTGGTCATACTGGAACATGAAATCCACCTGCAACCAGGCAAATTTAGCTTGTTTCAGGTCTTAATACACTAACCCCTGGAGGCTGTAAACACTTCTAAATATGAGGAAAACTTTGAATGTGGGTGGACTGAGTTATGATTTCACCTCATTTTTTACCTGCTGCTGGCTGTTTGTTTTTAAATGAAAGCCAAACTAAGCTAAGAAAAGATTATGCCCGGCAATTGAGTTTCCTACCCAAAGCGAAGCAGAGTGGATATGAGCATTTTTAGTAAGTTTATTTTGTTGTTGTCATTGATTATAATAAGGAAAGATTTTCAGCAGCAGTATCTGGTGGCAAAAGGTTACATTAAAAACAATGTTCTTTTCTACAAGACCAAGCTGGCTTTCGACACCATCAGACTATAGACTCCAGGGGATGCAAAGCTGAATTCTCCACATTACATACTCCCAACCTCAAATGCACTTGACTGAGCCTTGCGTTCACGATTTGACGCATTTGTAAGCCTCAGCCCATGTTGCAATCGGGAAGTCAGTCAGCTCCCTTCCCGGCATCCATCCTCTTGCATTCCTCCCTGCAACCTCAGAATCAGCTCTCCCAACGTTCTTCTAACCTGGACTCTGTCCTCCAAAGTGCAGGTATATTGTGTGTGTGTGTGGGGGGGAGAGGTGGGAAGGTTCCCTGTCTCTGTGAGCTAACCTGCAGGGCTCTGTGCACAAACTCCTTTGTTAATTTAACATTGTAGCCCCAGCACTTAGCTATGGGAACAAGGCGATCTGTATTCTTGATTTTAGGCAGATCTCATGAGAGAAGCCTGGGCAGTTTGTTACTGAGACTGAATGAAAATGGTAGTGACACCTGTTCTAATAAAGGATTATTGGTCCTGATTGGACTATATATTAAAACTGTTGGTCAAATCAGTTTCTTGAATAATTTTAAACAGAAAAGAAGCCCCTGCTTGGACGTTAGGAGAAGTGATCACTTAATCATAGTTCCATGTATATTATGTATACTAGAGATAACTCCAGGAACCAATACATTTGTGTTCTTTCCCCCACAAAATAGTGTACCATTGATCCAATGTGACATCTTTAGAATTTGTGTATAAATCAGATTCTGCCTTCTCTTTAAAAACTGATGTTTAATAGTTCTACTGTAACCATATGGTTTTTCTATGGAAGGATGGTCCAGTGGTTTGGGAACTAACGTATGACTTAGGAAACCACAGTTCAGTTCTCTGCTCTGCCACAAACTTCCTGTCTGACACTGGGCAAGTAACTTAGCCTCTCTGTGCCTCATATCACTGTGACTAACACTAACACTGAATGAACTTGAAACCACAAGTAAACCCCTTGGTGTATATGCAATTGTGAAACTGTATACAATTCCTCTAGGAATTGACTAATGCAATTGCGGGTATTAGGAACTTCCAAGACGTTTTGGACCAATACATGTGAAGTGGATTTCCTAAGAAATACCTGGGGTAACAATAATAAATGACCAACTTTGAAACCACCCTTCTGAAGCTAAGCCCTGGAGAGGAAAACCCATTGTCTAATTACCTGCTCCTGAAACCTCCAGGTCGAAAGACCCCTGGACTATATAAAGGGTGGACTAAACCTGCAATGAGTGTGTTTGTTCTGAACTGAAGCTGTGATGAACTTGAAGCCACAAGTAAACCCCTTAAGTGGGGTGTGGAAGGACTGGTCCTGCCAGAACTCTTGTTAGAGTTGGGGTGATCTCTGGGAAGCTTTTTGTATTCATGTAGCTTTTTTTAAATTGTTTTTAATGTTTTCTCTGTAGTGTTTTTACCTGAAGAATACAATGGGTTTACATCAAAAGAGCTGTGTGGTATCTGTAGCTGTGGACAGTCACACTGTTAACTGTCTCTGAAAAGAAAGCAAACAGGCCTGGGCAGTCTAGCTTTGCTGGAAATAACACAGTAGATGCAGGAAACCGTTCAGCCTGGAGCATAGGCTCTGACTCCATGGATGCTCCAGGGCTCAAGCTCCCACCGGAAAAAATAGGGGGTGATCAATACCCATCAGCCACAGCCATAGGTGGCGTGTGACTCTTGCATTTGGGGAGGCTGGGTGGGAATGCCAGAAGCTCTCTAGAAGTGGGGGGAGGGGCGCCAATGCCCAGACTGTGGTTGAAAGACTAATATTTCAAAGGATCTGAAGACTGTTAGATACCCAATTCCCCCTGAAATTCATTATATGACAGTGGGTAGTAACTGAAGTTTTGTTATGGCAACACTAATTTCCTATTTGTAAAGTTTCTTTTCCCCAGAGATGACTATTTTGGGACAGTTTTGTAAAACTCCATTTGTATATTTTAAATCTAATATCCTAAATCAGTGTCTTAATTACAAATATTTTTGGTAAAGCTGTGCTTTCAACAGAACACTGGAAAAGTCTCTCTTGTATCTATAATAAGCAATACCTGGAACTTTGGCATATTGTAATGTAGAAGAATTTGATGCTGATATTATGGAACTTTCAAATTGTCCCTGTCATTTCAGACAATGTATTTAGATTTTTTTGAGCAAAGGGCATAATTAACTTCAAGTACAGAGCCCATTTCCAGTCTATAATTCCAATTACTTAAAATATTACGTTCCTCGCCCCTTCCCACCGCTTTTCTCAACTAATTCACACCTCCCATTCAAACACTCTTTTTTCAAAAAAAGAAGAACAGGAGTACTTGTGGCACCTTAGAGACTAACAAATTTATTAGAGCATAAGCTTTCGTGGACTACACCCCACTTCTTCGGATGCATACACGGCTGTTACTCTGAAACTCTTTTTTCAGTGACTAATCATCTGTAAACCACAGTATGAAATCTGGAGAGCCATGTGGTATGGAAATGAGCCATGTGCAGAATGCAATAGACAATAGATGGTAGCATTAGGAAAAGAGAAAGGAAAACATAAAGGTTGAGGTCTGGTGGGATAACACCCAGTTGTTCATTTTCTTATCCAGATTAATGCAAATTTTAGTTTTCTACAAAATTCACTTGGAAACCGCATCTAAAAAGACTTTCTCGTGGCATTTCCTTGATGGTTGGAAACCAGAAGTGGAGAGTTGCACAAGGGAAAAAAATATATAGGGACTGTTTCTTCCTGTATGTTCGTGCAATGCCTAGCACATTTTGAGTGTGGCTATAATAGAAATAAATAATTAACACCGCCTTACCAACATTAAGAGTTCAGTCCTGCTCCCATGGAACAAAATGGGGATTTTACTGTTGCTCTCATTGGGAGTAGGATCAAACATTCAGGGCCAGCTCCAGGCACCAGGTTGGCAAGGTGGTGCTTGGGGTGGTCACTCCGGACAGGGGCGGCAGGTCCAGCTATTCGGCGGCAATTCGGCGGACGGCCCCTCACTCCCGCTAGGAGTGAAGGACCTTCCGCCGAATTGCCGCCGCAGATCGCGATCGCGATTTTGTTTTGTTTTGTTTTGTTTTGTGGCTGCTTGGGGCACCAAAACCCTGGAGCCGTCCCTGCAAACATTAAGGGCCAAATTTTCTCTCAGTTACACCAATGTAAACCTAGAGTAACTCCAGTAAGTCAGTGGAGTTCCAACAGTGAGATCATAAGGAGAACTTGGATTTAAAGAATTTACCTTCACATCTTCTGTCTATACATTTTCGAGATGATGAAAATGAGACACAGATAAGTTCAGTGACTTCTCCAAAGTCACAGAGAGCCAGATTCTGATACCCTGGCTCAAGTAAGTAGTAACCTTACTCCTTGCATAGTCCCACTGAAACCAATGGGTCTATCTGCAGGGGGAGGTACTGGTTATTCTGATTAAGAATATTAGAATCTGGCCCCCAGTAAGTGGGGAAACTCAGAGAAACTGCCCTGCTGATCCTGACTACGAGGCTGCTGCTCTAGCTACTAGACTACATTTCTCTTGATAATGGAAAAGTAAGGGCTTAGACCCTTAAATTTTTACCCAACGGTCAGTAGGACATGGGGGAGTGGAGTTCTATTTTATCCACATGAGATTGTTCAGCCCTATGACAGTATATATAATATAACCAATAATAATACAATATGAGATCACTAGGCATATCTGCTGCTTAATTAAGGGCAAACAAATCCAGAAAACGTAAGAATGGCCATACTGGGTCAGACCAAAGGACCATCTAGCCCACTATCCTGTCTGCCGACAGTGGCAGGTGCCCCAGAGGTAACGAACAGAACAGGTAATCAACAAGTGATCCATCCCGTCGCCCATTCCCAGCTTCTGGCAAACAGAGGCTATGGACACCATCCCTGCCCATCCTGGCTAATGGCAATTGATGGATCTATTCTCCATGAATGTATCTAGTTCTTTTTTCAACCCTGTTATAGACTTGGCCTTCACAACATTGTTGGGCAAAGAGTTCCACAGGTTGACTGTGCATCATGTGAAGAAATACTTCCTTTTGTTTGTTTTAAACCTACTGCCTATTCATTTCATTTGGTGGCACCTAGTTCTTGTGTTATGAGGAGTAAACAACACTTCCTTATTTACTTTCTCCACACCAGTCATGATTTTATAGATCTCTATCATATCCCCCCTTAGTCATCTCTTTTCTAAGCTGAAAAGTCCCAGTCTTATTAATCTCTCCTCATATGGCAGCTTTTACATACCCCCAAGCATTTTTGTTGCCCTTTTCTGAACCTTTTCCAATTCCAATATGTCTTTTTTTGAGATGGGGTGACCACATCTGCAAGCAGTAATCAAGATGTGGGCATACCATGGATTTATAGAGAGTCAATATGATATTTTCTGTCTTATCTATCCCTTTCCTAATGATTCCCAACATTCTGTACTTTTTTTGACTGCTGCTGCACATTGAGTGGATGTTTTCAGAGATCTATCCACAATGACTCCAAGATCTCTTTCTTGAGTGGTAACAGCTAATTTAGACCCCATCATTTTATATGTATAGTTGGGATTATGTTTTCCAATGTGCATTACTTTGCATTTATCAAAACTGAATTTCATCTGAGATATTTGTTGAGGTAATGCAGACCCAGGATGGGCTACAGGCCCCCTTTGGCCTTCGGGATTATGAAATATCAGGAGTAAAACCCTTTCCCTCTCAAGTTTTGAAGAACTTCCTCTATGGCCCCCACGCGTAGTAGGACTTGCACCTCCTGCACATGAAGCTGCTCATGAGAAGGATTGCTGAATTAGGGAGACCAGATGTACCGATTTTATAGGGACAGTCCCGATTTTTGGGTCCTTTTCTTATATAGGCTCCTATTACCCCCCACCCCGTCCATATTTTTCACACTTGCTGAAATAGGAATGAGGTTGTGTGCTGGGAGGGGGGAACAAGTTAAAGAAGTATGGGCTGGATGAATGGACTATAAAGTCGATAGAAAGCTGGCTAGATCATCGTGCTCAGCGGATAGTGATCAATGGCTCCATGTCTAGCTGGCAGCCAGTATCAAGTGGAGTGCCCCAAGGGTCGATCCTGGGGCCAGTTTTGTTCAATAGCTTCATTAATGATCTGGAGGATGGCGTGGATTGCACCCTCAGCAAGTTTGCAGATGACACTAAACTGGGAGGAGTGGTAGATACGCTGGAGGGTAGGGATAGGATACAGAGGGACCAGCAAGAGCTCACTGGATGCCGCCGGAACCGCGACGCTTTCCAAGGCTCGGGCCCCTCTCATTCCAGGGTGCCCTGCCCTTCACATTGAAAGTATTCAATTATTAACAGTTTAAAATGTAAACACTGTCCAGAATAATAAAAGGCAGCCCTGCTTTCAACCTCCATTCCCACATGTTTACGCTACCTGTTCAAAGGCCTATTCGATCTAAATTCTTTGATGTACGATCAACTACTTCTGTTGTGGCTTTTTCTTAACTCAGATCTATACCTAGTGGGGAAAAGGACAAATTGATTCTTTTATCAAATACCAACTAACAATGAACTGGGATGTCCCTGGTTTTTGTGGGCGTGTTTATGCATGCGTGTGCATGGGTGCATGCTTAAGTTACATGATGAGGTTTATGACAAAGAGAAAGTGGGGAAATACACAACTCAGCATCTTAATTAGAACAAATCAAATATGCATAAGCAATGAGAATATGAACGGTTCCATTTCTAAATGAAGATTGCCTGTCTAAGGCCCTGAACAGAGCACGCTATCCACATGGACAGACTTTTCTGCTCTCCCTGAGTCCTCTTAAAGTCAATGGGACTCCATAAGGGTCTGCTCACATGGACATCTTCACAGGAGCAAAGCCTATATATGCTGATAAATTAAAGCCTTAAGAGCAGTGGGACAGACTTCTCCTGTGATAAGGACTCAGTGCAGAGGAATGTGTATCATTTTTATGCAAAACGAGACAGGACATTAAATCAAGTATCAGAAAATAAGATGCCCCTGGGCAATCCATTCATTTATTAAATAAAAGGAGGAAGCTCATCTTTCAAAGCCTAAATAGCTCATTTTGTGAGGCTCTCAGGCCAAACATAACAGTAATAAGAACGAGGAGTACTTGTGGCAACTTAGAGACTAACAAATTTATTTGGGCATAAGCTTTCGTGGGCTAAAGCCCACTTCATCAGATGCATGCAGCGGAAAATACAGTAGGAAGATATATATACGCAGAGAACATGAAAAACAGTAAAACAGTAATAAGTACCTACTTTTTTGCTATCCGTATGTCTTTATTTTAGGTATCACACTTAGCTCTTGTTATGAGGCTATATTATCTAATACCATCTCCAATGTGCCCCTACCAGCCATTCTCTTCTTGCAAATGTGTGAAATCACGTTGGAATTACGTGTCCGGTATGAAGGGATGGGCTGCAGTAAGGAATCTTCGAACTGCTTCTAGTAGCATCCTATGGACTCGTGGGCATGGGTATGAGACTTGAGTAGCAATGCAGCGTGGACATTCAAGCACGAGTTTGAAATGACCAGGTCTGCAGGCGCAGGTCCAATAGACCCAGATTTACTATGCAGAGTAGACATTCCCCGAGAGAGGATCTGATCCAAAGCTCATTGGCATCAGTGGAAAGATTCCCATTGACTTCAGTGGGTTCTGGATCAGAATGAAAATAATTCAGGGTCAGATTCACAGTGTTTTTCAAGTGGTTTAAACTTACAGTCAAAATTAAACTTCTGCTACTCCAGGTCATGAGCTGAAAAGGAAGAACTTGATAAAAGGTGAGCTGCTCTCTTCAGAAAACAAAAACCTTGTTTAATCAAAGTCAATGGAGAAAATTAAGGAATAACAAATTACGGCAGCACTTTAAAATGGCCCCGGAGAAAACAGAGGAAGCTAAAGCAACTCACATGTTGTGTGACATGGGATACAACCAAGGATAGGGAACATCAAATGGAGAGCATGGGGAAGGAAATAATCCATCTATTTCATTGTCTAGTAGGAAAGCACATCCATTATATTTTTAGAACAGGCAGGTTAAATTCTGTTCTATATAGAATTCTAGACTGCACTCATCACTGTAGTATTTAGTGGGATGCAAATAGTAGTAAACATGTAAACTAAAAACTCAAATTATAATCCCATGGAAGGTTGTCCCCCAGGAAACCATAGCTATCAGTTTGATGAACCAGTCTGCATTATTATTGTACCGTACATTGGGCATGTTGGCAAAACACAATTAACATACGAAGTCTGGAAACCCCCAGACATCACTGAATTATAATAAGCAATATATTTAAAGTTTATTTCAAAATGTAATGATCAGCCTTCCAACCTACGAAGACCTTGATGTATTTGGGGAGCAGTGCAGAGTTGGAAGTCTGGTATTTTAAGTACATTGCATCACTGTATCAATTACACATTACTGTTTTAAAGAATGCAAAGCTACCGTGATCAAAAAAGTTCTTTAATATGCAATGTATTATTTTATTTGGATTTCATTTTTAATGAGGCATGATTTTCAAAGTGAATAAATTGCTTTGTATAAATTGCTCATCTTTCTAATCGCTCTGAAGTCAATCTAAAAAATACATTTAAAAATGAATTCTATTGTTTTTAAAGTGGGGAAAGTGCTAATGTAGATTTTTTTTCCACCCTCACCACCGTGTTTTAATTGAATTGAATTCTTGAAACTGAATAAATGGTGCATGAATGTGCATAGATTCAAAGTTCAATTTCTTCAATCAAAAATTCAGAACGCCAAACTAGGCATGGTAAAAAATAAGGCAAAATAGCATCTGCTAATATTAAACTCAGACTCTGCCACTCCAGACTGAATTACAAAACCTTATCTAATGACAGAATAATTAAGCACACATGAAGTAATCACCAGCACATTGTCAGAAACTGAGTCTAAAATCAAGATATAAATATCAGCAGTTTCATGCACTAAGTCTGTAACATTTGCTTTCCCTGACTAACTCCAATCAATGAGTCAACTGCAGCAGGTCGAAAGCAAATGTGATAAAATGCCACCTTATGAAGTAATTGCCTTCATAGATCTTACCAAATGAGTCATAAAACTATTCATCAATATCCTTGGTTGTGCAGCATAGCGGAGTTAAGAGGTAAGCTCAGGGAATTCTCTGATCAGAAAAGCTTCCTGTGTGATTCCTTTCTCAGTCCATAAATCATCATTTCTTGAATTTGGTACCAAGGTTGAGTAAGAAATGAAAACATCCACTACCATTAGGCGACTGCTAACAAGGCGTTAACTTTTCCATTAATGGCGTTGACAAATTCAAATAGATTTTAAAAGCTCATTTGCGTCAAATCTAAAGAGGTGAAATAAGTTGTCTGAATGTTCCCTTTAATTATACACTGAATTATATGCATTTTTTCATGGATTTCCTTTTCTACTGACATATAACTCCCAGGCACCTGAGAAATACATGTCACACCTACTTATATCATTCCCTCTGCTTGTTTCTCTTATTTCTAGTTTTCACGTTTATTAGTTTTAATTATTAGTTCTTCAAGTTTATAAAATCTCACCATTGTGAGCCATCGTGGAGCCCCAACTGAGCTCTTCAGCAAAGCCTTCAACAACACGCTTAAGTACCATATACTTCAATGGGACCTAAACATGGGCTCAACATGCTGAATAGGAATGGACTTAAGTATGTGCTTAAATGCTTTGCTGAAATAGGGACTCGAGACCTATCCTACAGGAAATCAATACTTACCCACAATAATATAAAAGGGACTGCCCATAGAGATCTAAACTCTCCCATTTTTAGCCTGGTCTCTTCTCAATAGCCTGAGAAGAGATGGCAAAAGATGCAACGACAGACACTTCAGTGCAATGTGTGAGATATTTAAATATCTACTACTCACAAGAACACAAAACTATACTCTTTTCAAGGTAAAATCTTACTCTTTCCAACTTAAAGAACATCTTGTATTACCAACTCAATACCAGCAATGATTCTCCCCCAGTTCTGAGCTATCTATCACTTATGCTTCAGCAGGTATAGAATCAACACATTAACAAGGTGTGATGGAGCAGGGAGCGGGGCGGATTTGACCTGGGAATGTTTCAGGGGAGTTACATTGGGGATGGGGGACTTCCCTTGAAGGAAGCTACCTGAGCTGTAACCTGAGCCAGGAGGGGGGGTTGGGAGAAGTGACACCTTCTGGCCGGGAGACTGAACAAAGGAGAGGAGGAGCTGTGGGGAGGAGGAAGAGAGCTCCTGGAGGAGTTTTTGTTTTCAGTCTTGGGCTGGGTGGTACAACGCAGGGAACCCCAAGCGGGGGTCTAAGCTCCCTAAACCCCCCAGAAGGACTTGATTGAGGGGTTCTGGTTGTACCTACACGCTCTGCTGGGGACTGTGTTCCTATCATCTAATAAACCTTCTGTTTTACTGGCTGGCTGAGAGTCACGGCGAGTCTCAGGAAGAGGGGTGCAGGGCCCTGACTCCCCCACACTCCATGACACAAGGGCATGACATGGCATCATCAGAAAGATAATTAGCAAGGCAGGCACACATGCAATAAGCAGGCAGGTAACATCATATTCTCATAGTAACTAGCAGAGGGATTTACTCCTTTTACCAAGGGTTCGGGTGAGTCCTTGCATGTCACTAACCCTGTAAGACAGCTCTCTGTGTGTGAGCGCTGAATATTCCAGGCTCTCTCTGAACTCCTTGCATGCTATGCAAGTCAGTTCCAAGCCAGCACATAGAAGAGCCACTAGATCTGCACTACATCTGCCCTGGTCTGGGAAGTGCCAGGACACAGAGGTGTAGCAGCCAGCATCCCAGTCCCTAGGTTGAACTCAGTGGGCGTTTTGCCTATGGAATGCAAGACTGGTGCCAATGAGAGCCAGCTCTCACTCTGTCCTCTAACCTCCTCCTCATTGCTCCCTTCCTTCTCTTACACTCTTGCTCCTGTCCTAGATATGTCCAACCTGAGTTAATAAAATACTTTCATGCAACATGATGCCCAGTTAAATCTTCCACTTGTGGAGGATCAAGATCACAAACTTCAAAGAACTTGCTATACTCTTTACAAGGCTCATTTGCCTTCAGACCAGAGCTCTGAACCAGCCGAGGGATAAAATGCTATTTGCTGAGGGAAGGATAAAAAGAGGGATCTATGTCAGTAGTGAGTGAAGGGCGAGGTTGTGCCAGTGTAGAGACTGTGCAGAACCACATTACTCCAGACTGGAAGGACCAAGCACCACCGCATCCCCATCCTTAAACACTGGTACCTCAGGAGGCACACAGAGAGAGCAGAGACAACAGCTGGGTGACTCTTGAGCCATTCTCCTGTAGGGCCACCTGCTCAAGGGTCAGTCACATTCTGGCCCAAAAGACCAGGCTCTCCCCAAGACAGGCTCCCAATGACTTCAGCAGGCTTTGGATCAGGCCCTGGTTGCCTACGGCTATTACTTTTTAAGTAATTTCCCAAAATTTCAGCTTACACATTCTTTCTCCTCTGGGCAGTGGAAAGCTGGTAGGCGCCCAGTTTCTCATGTAAATCCTGGTATGTTCCACTCATTGCCTGAAAAATCTTTTCTGCAACAGAAACTTTGTATTTTCCCATCCAGTTTGTAAATACATGGCACTAGCTTAGCATTGATATGGTCTCCTGGAGCCTTAATAGCTTGCATAACTCTAGGTAATGACACATTTGATGGCAAGTCATCTTCCGATGACTGAATAACAGCAAACCTGGGTTAAGCATGCCTGCCCCCAGCTTGACCCACTACAGAGCTGACAGCAGACTGCCTACACACAGCTGGAGGTGTCTGCAACTGCAGAGGCTGCTTTGACTGGCTACATTTTCCTGGGACTTTTCCTGCATTTGGAGGACAACTAGTTTTTAATCTCGGCAATACACATTTTTGCTGGATGGTTGCTTTCTGAACTTGGGGCATCTGAACACAGCCAGAGACAGAGCATGGATGGCAAAATAATGCATTGTCTTCTTAAGAGGTAAAACAGATTGCTGTTGCCTTACACAAGCAGCAATAGAGAATTTATCAAATATACACGATACAGGAACACAGCACAGTTGAGGAAGAAGTAGTTATGGATTACAATAAGCCTATATACTTTCTATCATTCTATTTTAGGGTTTGCTATAGTGTCTATCCCCTCTAGTATAGTTGTGTGACTTTGTGGGGGGATAGGTCGGACAGGTATAAGCCCAAGAAAAATGACAGCAAGCACAAGTTCATTTAACTAGGAAGCCAGTTCTTTTATTGCTGGAAGGAAGGGCACAGATAGCTCACCCTTGGCTGCTCGTGTTGGTGTTACATTCAGGCTCACTCTGTCAGAGAGAGAAGGGAAAAATTAAGAAGGCACACTCCTGAACTTGTTCCCCTGATTGATTCCTGAGCTCGGGTCCATGCAATACAGGTTGAGTAACATGCTTTGGGAGCTCTTTGTGTTAGCATGCAAAGAAACGCATACTCACCCAGCCAACACAATTACTCCATCAAACTAGATATAAGGCACACATTTTTATCAGTAACCATTGAAACAGGTTACCTAGGAGTGCAATGGACTCACCATCACTTTTTTTTTTTTAAATAAATACTGGATATCGTTGTAAAAGATAAAAAGACGTTGTGGCCTTAATGCAGGAATTTATGGATACATTTTTATGACCTGCGTTCCGCAGGAGGTCAGACTCAATAATCATAATGTTCTCTTCTGGATTTACAGGCTATGGATTACAATACCAAAGGCCTCACCAGGTAAATTGCTAGTGGACTTTAGGAGTCTTCTGCTCTTCTCCCTTCCCTATTAGAGGAGGTTCTGCTTGGAATATACTTCTCCTCTTCTTTCTCTTACCCCTTCACAATAATTAAAATGAACAATCCTGTTATTATAAACATCTCAGTGACGTGGCTGTAGGTTAAATTATGACAAAGGTATCAGACTCAAGACCTACAGTCTAGAAAGAACAGTCATTGTTCTTTTGCTAATCTACGGTGTTAAAACTGTCCCCCTGGTGAGAAAGTAGGCCGGGTTTCTGTCAGAGAAAAGGTGTAAAGCTCCCGGGGGGGGGGGGGGGGGAATCTGTTGAGGTGGGCTGCAGTGGCACAAGACACCTCTCGGGAACCAGCTCTGCCCCCAAAGCGCACAATCCAGCATAGCCCATTTCAGTCTCTTTTGGCAAAGCCCCAAAGGCGTCCTCAAAGTTAATGCTACCCTACTGTGGGTGATGGTAGATATACACAGGCCCATTGAAGCCAATGGCAGAACAACTATTGACTTCCGTGGCACCAGGATTTCACCCCTGGAGAGCAGTGGGTTTCAGAGAACATAGGGATGTAAGGCAAATTTTTCAAAATAACCTAAGTGACTTTGAAGCCTAATTCTCATTGACTTTCAATGCAATTATCACAACAATACTAGTAATAAACCATATAAATTGGAATTATCTGTGAAAAGAGCCACCCAGAGGATTTCCTGCCAAAGGTGAGGTTCTTGATACACATTCATTATTAATTTTATTTTTTCATATCTTTCATCTCAACATTATAAAATGGTTCCTGGATATCTATTTTAAAGTTCTTGCCGGTGACAATTCTGCAGCAAAATTACATTGCATTTTTCTAGTTACTGCAATACTTTGGCACTAAGCAGAGCTTTTTCTGTAAATCATCCTTCGAAAAAATACTTTCTAAACAACGCTTGTGAAGACTGTCATTCGCTGTTTGCCAGAACGCTTGCGTCAGACAAAATG
This sequence comes from Trachemys scripta elegans, assembly GCF_013100865.1. NCBI lineage: Eukaryota > Metazoa > Chordata > Testudines > Emydidae > Trachemys > Trachemys scripta. The sequence continues at coordinate 9,422,593 of NC_048309.1, forward strand.
CTGTACTGGTAAATTCTGAATAATTTATTGTATGGGCCAGCATGGGTTCTTCCTTATAATGCCCTTTTCAAGGTTAACAGGCATCTCAGCTAAAACCAGTTCGTGAAGACATTGAGAGGTAAATAATTTTGAAAGTTAAATAATTGCACTGTCCATGTAATCATATACATAAATCAAACTTCCATAGGCGCAGTTACTTTTCCTCATTTCTCTCCATCGCCTTTCCTCTGTTAACAAGAGCAAAACAAGCTGTGGCTTAAACTGAATCTTTCATAACACAAACAATTATTTAACTTTTAAAAAGTTCTTCTTAGGACATTAAAGAAGGATGGTTAGTATTATCCAAAGGACAGTGGACAATTGGAGGGAATAGAGCCAAACATAGACTCTTTTGAAAATCACATCCTAGGTAAATTAGGCACTCCAAAAATTGTGTACTGTGTTTAGGTACCTAAAAATGCAGATAGGCGCTTAGTGGAGTTTTCAAAAGAGGCTAACCATATGTCTGTACATTGTTACCTCTAAAAATCTGGCCCTCAGCTTCTAAAGAATTTCTATAAATTGAACTTCTAACTCCCAAAATGTCTAAGACTTCTTTGAAAAACTCCAGGAATAATATTCACATTAGAGCTGACTGATGCAATTTTTTCAACCACAATTTCCAAAAAAAAAAATGGATTTTCACAACAATGAAATTTTTCATGGAAAAAAGTCATTTTTGTTTAAAAAAAAATGTTTTCCTTTATTTTTTTGTTTTAAAATTGTGGCAAAAGCCCCAATCTTTGTCTCTCTTTTTCTTAAAACATTTTCCATTCAAAGCAAGGGAAACATATTTTTTTAAATAATAGAAAATGGAAACTGAAAGTTTTCAAATAATATTGTTGAAATGAAAAATGGACAATTTCAAACAAATCAATAAATGTTCATTTTTTTAAAAAATCATGAAACATACTTAGCTTTTTTCAAACACATTGGTAGCATCATATGCTGAATATGGCAGCTATCTACATTATAATTCTATTTTGCAAGCTTCTAGCATACACATAAATGGTCTGATTCAGTTACACTGGTATCGCTGTATGTGCTTCTAGAGCATTACTCCAATGGAAACAGGAGTAAGATTTAAAAACAGAAAACAAATCTTTTTAGGTAGCCTACAACTGGAAAAAACAAACAAACCACAGTTTGTTGCCCTTTTTATTCATTTTTCAGGTTTTCAGTGAAAATCTCATTTTTTTTAAATGAAAACAGAAGGGTTTGTTTTTCCTGAAAAATATCTATTTCTTGAAAAGCCATTTTGTATAAAAAAGTTGTGATGGAAAATTTTCACCCAGCCATTACTATTTATAGCGACAAGACCCATTGTGCCATCTAAAGAGTACACCATGCAATTCATGATCATTTGGATTACATTAGAATTGCCTTATTTGGTCATGATATGATCTAGCATGATGAAAGACTACTGCCAGTACAGCTACAGTGCCTATAATTATATTTTGACTTCAATTCTGGGCCAGATTATAATAAGATTTAGGCATCACAACGATGTAATTTAGAGGCTCGGGTACTTGAATTCCAACACACATGATAAATGAATATCTAAAATTAGGCACAACAATTGCACAGTTAAAATGTCTGTAAGCCTGACTGTAAATATCCCTCCCCCCCCCAAATACTGGTGCTTTAAAATCAGTTTATTTTAAAACTGCCATTGCTATGTGCAATATACAATTACAGTAGTTGAAGCTTTGGCTTTTCCTGACCACTTTTATAGAATTTCTAGATGACACAGTGTTAGCTGCAAAAATTACATTGGCAGAGACTAAACTAGATTCAAGAGCTATATAATTTGTAGTCTTGGAACTCAGACTTTGAGCTTCTGCAACATTGATTGATTGACGAGAAACTTCTGGACATACCCCTTCCCCACAGTTCTTACCAGTATGTTTTATAAGATGACCCACTGGACACTGGGAAGATGTCTTTAGAACTTTCTAATGAGAATTCCTAATGAGTCCCCCACTGTTATAAAAGAGGACATGATTCTCGATAGCTGATTAACAGCAAGCCCTTCACTGAGCAACTTTAGGGGACTGCTAGAAAAGAAATGAACATGTCCGTTAAATAATAGCAAAATGATAAAGAAGGGCTTTGTTCCCCTGATAGAGCATAAGTGCCTGTCCTGTACTCTCTGTTGGAGGCACTCAGAGACTTCATCCACAAAAGTTCCATGACCCAAACATACTTCCTGCTGGGTAACTAACACAGCTCTCTGCCCTTTAGCAGACTTAAAAGATCTGAAAGTTTATGTCATATCTAAAAAGTCAAAGATTATATTTTAAACAGGGAATTAGCTGTTAGAGACAAGTCTTTCATCCTGCACCAAATCTGAGTAAATGGACTTGTCAGGGTAATGGAAGTGGGGGTGGAATCTTGCTCTCAGTCCAAATACATTTTGGTTGCCAATGTACTCTTAAGGTAGTGTAGTGCACTCCCTATACAGGGCATTGTACATAGGTAATCTTCCATAGGTTCTTAGGGCCTGAAAGGACATAGAGCAAGTGCAGAAAGGAGTTTAAGGGCAGGATAGGAATACTGGTGGATTGTAGGAGGCAAGGTTAGCAGGCCCATTAGGACTAGAGTTGGTCAGAAAATTTTCAGTGAAATGTTTTTGTTGGGTTTTGGTTGGAAAATGCTGATTGGTTGAAACCAAAACTTTTTATGGGCATGTATCAGTTTTGACAAAGCTTTCCTCACCTCCAGGCAGGGGTGAAAGTAATATTCAATTCTTATCGGTACAGGGGCTGGCTCCAGGCCCTTGGAAGGGGTGGGGCCTTGAGCGGAAGTGGCAGGGTTGGGGGTCAGCTTCCCTCAGCCAGCCCATCCGCACTGCCTGGCCCGCACCGCCAGGGGCTCCAGCGATTTAAAAGGTGAGGCCAGCGTGGGCTTTAATGTCGTCTGGTTACAAGCCGGTACCAGCTTCTTACCAGTACACCGGATGGGCCCATACCGGCCCACTTTCACCCTGCCTCCAGAGTGTCTGGGAGAGGGGGGGAATGGGACAGCCACCACCCCAGAATAGCCAACAGTCCAGTGGTTATGGGACTCATGCGGGAGTTCACAGTTCAAGTGCTTGCTTTTAGTTAGCTAGAACAGGGACTTGAACATTGGGGTCTCACAGCCCACATGAGTGTCCTAACCACTCAGCTATTGGCTGGTGGGTCTCTCGGAATTTATCCTGGTGAAGCTATCCACTTTGTATAAGCCATTAACTATGTATTGGTCGGGGCGAGGGGGGAGAGAGATTGACTGCATTACCCAGTGGTTGTGGCACATACATGAGATATGGGTTTAACCTTGGTTTCCCACATCCCCAATGAGTGCCCTAACCACTAGTGTGTGGGGTATTCTAGGATGCGCTTTCTCATTTTCCATGAAACACTTCAAAAGATCGCAGATTCATCCAGATGCAGAACAAGAAATATTTTTTTGTAACCTCAAAAAGTTTTGCAAGACGTGAAAAGTGTTTCCTGCCCACCTGTCGTTATGACATGGATTCACCTACTGAACCTGTGACTGTGTCCAACCAGAGGGTCATTTGCACTAGTTGTGATCACTATCACAGCCACAGAATGGATCAGCTGTTGAGATGTGGCCGAGGGGTAGACAGTTCTCCCCTCTCACAATTGCCACAGGACACACCTTGCACCATGCTCGTTTACTCCAGATTGGTGTAGTGCTGAGGATTTATGATTTATGATTGCTAGGCAAATCCCAGGTCTGCTCATCATTGAATATCCAAGGTAATGAATGTTTGTCAGATTTGACTTGCCAGAACAATGGCATTGCCATGGTGTTCTTCAGAGAAGAATGCTCCAAGAACTGTACATTCCATGACTGCAGGGAACCAGAGATAGGCAGAAGATAAATCTGAGTGCATTGCACTTTTGCCTTCTAAATACAGTATCATTACTGGGTCTGACCCAGTCCTTCATATGGGACCTTATTCTTTGAGTCCAGATCCTTACCAGCTGATGCACACAAATATAATGCAACATCAGGTTCCATCAGCTAAACAAAAAAGCAAAGTTGGGAGGGAGGGAAGGAAAGAGCAACCTTATTTATTACTGAACGTATTTACAACCACCTGAGATCTACTGCATTCATAGGCACCGATTCCCTGGGTGCTCGGGGGCTCAGCACCCACAGAGTTGGCCAGGGCTGCTGCTCTGGTGGCCCTGGGACTAGCTGCCAATCAGATATTCAGCGGCTGGCCCTTCGCTCCCAGCAGCTCTTCAGTGGCTGCCCCACTGATCATCTGTTCAGCGGGGCTGCACTGACACTGGCTCCACTCTTCCCCCCTCCTACCCCCCTCCACTGCTCTTAAAGCAGGAGGGGGCAGAAAGGAGCAAGCAGTGGGGGAGAGGTACTCGGGGGAGGGGGCAGAGTGGGGACAGGAAGAGGTGGAGTGGGGCCCTGGGGGCGGGGCCTTGGGGGAAGGGGCTGAGCCAGTGTGGGGCACCCACCGGCAAATCGAAAAGTCAGCGCCTATGACTGCATTCATCGTGTCCTTTAAATGGGAGTCCAAATTCTGAGTTAGGAGTTTTGTAACTAAACTTTGTGGTTTATTCTGGTGGTGTATGTGCCACAAGTGCTAAATTGCCTGGTATACAGCAACCCCCATATTCACTCCCATGTTCAGATTTACTTACATTCTAATCAATATGTTCCATGTATTTTGTATATACCGGAGCTCATCTTATTACATGCTCAATTGATTCTTGGAACAACAACAAGCTGTACAAGATTGTACCCTGTGGATAAGGCAGATGTTTTTCTGACCTCCACCTACTAACTTTAGATAGCCAGATTTGTTTCTGGTTTTTTGTGGAAAAAAAAATATTCCCACTACACATTTGACCCATGCAGAGCAGATATTATATTGTGATATAGATAGCTAGATAGATATCTAGATAGATATCTTCCTCTAACCTGTCAGACATCTGACAATTATGTGTGAAAGCCATGGCAAAGTTTTAATTCCTAGGAGACTGGGACTTTAATTCCTGGCTGACATTCTTTGTGAAAATTTTGGAACATGCCATGCTGAATGCAGAGTATATTATCCAAAGGACATTTTTTAAAAAATGCAAATTCAAAATGAGCATTTGATTTTGAAGGGCGTGTGCACATGGGCGCATGTTTGTTCTGCTGGCTACTTCTGCTGTCTAGTTGCATAATGGGGTGTTTCTGATTACGTGCAAACGTAAGAGCTGCCATACTGGGTCAGACCATGGTCTATCATGCCCAGTATCCTGTCTCCAACAGTGGCCCATACCCAGGGCCAGCCCTTGGATACGGCAAATTGGGGCCACTGCCCCGGGCCCTGTGCTTCGATAAAATTGTGAGGAGGCAGGCGGGGAGGCGAGGTAGGAGGCAGGCAGGCGAGTGGGGTGAGGAGGCGAACGGGGAGGTGAGCAAGAGGCAGGTGGACGGGCAGGGGGGCAAGGAGGAGCCCCCCTACCAGAATCTCCCCCTCCCCCCAGCGCCTCCTGCCTGCCTGCCGTCGGGCCCCACCGATCAGCACTTCCCTCTCCCTCTCAGTGCCTACCACCTGCTGCAGATCAGATGTTTTGTGGCATCAGGAGGCCCTGGGGAGAAGGGGAAAGGAGCGAGGGCACAGCGCGCTCGGGGGAGGGGGTAAAATTGGGCCGGGGAGTAGTGGGGCAGGGGCAGGAAGAGGCGGGGTGAGGCCTTGGGGAAGGGATGAAGTGGGAGCAGGGCCTAGGCAAAGCCAGGGGGAGCACCCCCCAGATGATTAAAAACTCGGCGCCTATGACCCAGGCCTCGCACCCCCTTAGCAATGGCCATGCCCATACCAGAGTTTCGGAGGACTGTACAGAACAGAGCAATTATGGAGTGATCCATCCCTGTCTTCCAAATTCAGCTTCTGGCAGTCAAAGGTTTAGAGTCACCCTGAGCATGGAGTTGCATCATGACCATCTTGGTTAATAGTCATTGATGGGCCTATCCTCCATGAACTTATCTCGTTCTTTCTTGTGATACAGTTATGTTTTTGGCCACCACAATATCCCATAGCAATGAGTTCCACAGATTAGTTGCGTGTTTTGTGAAAAAGTACTCAGAAGTGAATTAACAAACTGAATTATGGCCACTTTAATTGTGAATGAGGGTGTTCACACAGGGATTTAATGTGATTTAACTAATCCACTTCAAATTTGCACCTTTAGTTAATTGAGGTTAACTTTCTTGCATGTCCCTATGTCAACAAGTCCCCAGTCTATGTTAACTGAATGAGATTTTGAAATCTTCAGTGGCAATATTCATGCGAGTAAGAACTACCCAAAGGAGTAAGGGTTTGCATGATGTCACCCTCAGTTAGTGTATCTTCATGTTCTATAATTAGTATTTGATTTTAGAAGAAAAAAATTGCATTTTATTTCTTTGTAATTGTAAAATAAATGCTTGGTGTTTAAATGACCATCAACTACAGAACAAAACAAAAATGCTCATATACTATTTCTGTCCTGGAGTTTTACTGATGTTGGAAAGTTCTGACTGTTTGGTTTAACTCTGAGTTTTAAAAGTGAACAAGATATTGCAGAGTGAAGGCAGTATGAAAACTAGAAAAATCTGTCAATCATAAGAACTGAGAAGAGAACAAGCTCTTCCCCCTCCCCCTTTTTTTAGAAGAACAAAAGGATGTGGTAAAAGGCATTGAAAGAATTTCAGGCAGGAAGTGCAGCAAAGATCAGATAGACAGCAGTGACAAAGGATAAGGAAAGAGAGGTGTGGATGGAGATTTGTGACCTGAAGTATAGGAACACTGCCTCTGAGGACATCAGAGACCAGAAAGCCTGAGAACAAAGCACAGTATTGATTCATTGTATGTTTTGTGAGCTCTTTGACCGATTAACCTGTTCACTGTGGGAAGTGGAGTTGGGGGTGAAAGGAGGGACATGATAAACAAAGATCTCCAGGTGCGTACACATATACAAAAGTGGCTCATGGGTACTTCTATTACACCATGTAGTCAAGGCCTGCCGTAAGGGCCTCAGCATAATGTTACCAGGTGACAAGCAAAATAAATCTCATCAATAGCAGGTTTCTAATACAACTGACAATATGATTGACAAAGAAATGAGTGTACCTGCTCAGCCTTTATTAGCATCACGAGATCATAGTAGTTAGAAGGTAGAGTTTTTGATTTAATTGTATATTTCACTACTTATATTGACACAACCACATGACAATCTCACACATATACAAACAACATTAGACTGAGATTTTCAAAGCCACCCCAGGGAGTTGAACACCCAATTTCCATTTATTTTAATAGGCACCCTAATGACTAACAGAGCATCAGATTTAACAATTAGGAAACCACATGTGTAGGTCTTTGTAGGATTAAGGACAAAGAAGTACTGGCAACTCGGCTGAAGATTCATTCCTTTAACATGGCTGGGGAGTCTACATTGTCAGATGGATGCTGCACTTCTGAACTGGAATGTTTGGCAGGTATAAACAAAACGGCCAGACTGGATGGATGAGTTTGATCAAGGGTATGTTAATTTCAGCTGTCTGGAGTTGGGGCTTAATCATATCCCCACTGAAAACCATAGGAATTTTATCTTTAACATAATTTTCAGAATGTTGGCTCAATGCTTGTTTTGAGGCTTGAACATCTTTTACTATAAATATCTATTTGATTGAAAGAAGAACAAAAAAGATTCTGGTCTTCATCTCAAAACACATCCTGACACGGATATCTCCTCATGTGTTTTGATCTGTCTTTTGCCTGATCCCCCTTGTGTTTTGCTCTTGTGGCTTCTAGACTACAGAGCTTCTACTAGAAAGAAATAAAGTGCTTTCTCATGGTATTTCGACAGGGGAAGAGTGCACCTCTGAAGGTTCTGACCCTTATTACCAGTACCCAGGAGTGTAGTAGAAGAATAGACGCTAAAATCTTCAAAGCTGAACACTTAGGGAAAGAAGGTGGGGGAAAGGGTGAAACCCCAAACCACTCAGCTTCTGGAGTGTTTCTGATAGCAAATAAACTGAGAAAAATTCAAAGGGTGTTCAGACTGGCAGGGAGTGAAAAATTGAGCTTTAAACTGTAAACTCCTGTGCCCATAGTCCATGTGCATTTATGGAGAAACAAAAGGCTTTTTTCCAGTTTTCTGTGATGTTTTGAAGCACAGGGAAAGGAACACTTTTTGAGCCTCTGTGCTGTCTTGTCAGTTAGTCACTCCAATATACATTTTTTAATTTGTTAGGTTCTAAATCAGTTTTGAACCAATGGCCTGCCATGATATTAGCAGGCCTATACTGCTGGAGGACCCATTTTTGGAATTAATCTTAAAACACTGATAACTTGTGAGCAAAGATCCCACAGCACCTTTTTTGCATAGGAAAGGACACTAGCTGCCATGCCATGCCTCAGTGATAGCTTGGATAATTACATTCTTCCCACCGAAACTCTCCCTAGCGATTTATCTTGGGTATGATATTTGTAAGAACGTGCCACTGCCCCAGGAATAAGAAACAGAAAACACAACAGAAGTTAAGAGCTCTTACCGGCTGTGATCATGAGAACTAACACAAGGAAGAACTAGCTGCAAATGGCCTCTTTAAAGCTGCAGTGGTATGTCTTTTCCAAATGTCAAGGTCCAGCTCCTGCCCAGAAATGCATGCTGGGAAGAAGTTCCTATAAGAAGACTAGCCTACATTGGGGATGGGGAAAGGAGGGGAGGGGAAAGGTGGTGTTTGTGGAGAAAGGCCTATTAGCCAACACACTGGGAATTGAACTATGGCTCTCCAAGCCATAAAGCATGAGTGGTTACAGCTAGAGTTAAAGAACCACTGTTTAAGCAGGGCTGCAAGAGACCTATCATCTCTGCAGCCCAGACACGGCAGAAGGACTTGCTATAGCAGAAATTCACTACTAAGCTCCACGCACTATATCACAATGGTCTTCTATCTTTCATATCACAAATAATGTACAACATTTTAGTAGATGTCTTAATCCCTACACATAATGTTACTATTGTAAATGTCATTAGCATGATCTGTACTGTGCTCTCATGGGTCAGGATTTAATCAGAGCTCAAGCTGTAGCTCCCACCTGTGCCTGGCTTTGCTTTCAGATCAAGTGATTACAGGAGGGACTCTGGGTGAGGCTTATATAAGGGTCCTTTCTGCTGGGGCCTGGTGGTGTGTGTGAAAGTAGCTGATATAGGAAGTGCTTAATGACGGGGGTCTAAAGGAGACAAGTGGTAGTTCTCTACAGAAAGAGAACTGATAGAGGCATCCAGAAGGATAGTGCAGAAGAATGCCTGGAAAGAAACTACCAGGGCTGTACTAAGGAAACCCCAGAAGGTCTAAAAAGATCTGCGGTTGCAGGATGTGGCTTGGGAAACAATGAAGCAGAGTGGTTTTAGAATCAGGGCAACTATCCCCTGGGCAGGAGCCGCTTGCACAAGGAGGTCATGGGGCCTGCTATAGTGCTACCTGGGGAAGGTTGTGTGGAAGCCACGGGATAGAATAGTGAGAGATCACTAAGCCCATGCACCAAGGAGGGTGAAAAATTGGTTAGCTTTGCAAGGACACAAGTTGCATTGAGAAGGGAAGTCTGCAGTCGGTGGAGAGCAAAGCACTATTGATCCCCTGCACTGAGGGTGAAGTTTGGTAGCCTGGCGAGGTTAAAGGATGTTTCTGTTTCGTTGTTGTTTGGGATGTCTCTTCACCCTGGTAAGGTGACTGCCATGTTTGTTTTGGCTGGAGGGTCAAAGCACGAAGTCCTCCCACCAGTAGGAAGAAGACTATATCCAGTGGAGGTAAAGTGAGACACAGCGGTGCATCTTGAAGAGCCAAACCCCTGCACATACGAACAAATACGGTGATGTTTCCTTCCGCAAGGAGCTTAGTCTAATTCATACACAGACAAATGAGCTCAGCCAAAGGAAGAAATCTAAGTGTCTAAGTAAGGCTTCATCCACTAATAAAGTGCTTTGTGATACTCAGATGGCAGGTGTAATATAAGTGCAAAGTATTGTTCTTATTAAGTTCTTGCTAATGCCCTCAAGACATCCTGCTCCCAAGTTTTGCTGCTGCATGAAAAATGCTATTCCCAGACCTAAGATTGAGCAGGAGCTTTTGGTTATGCATGATGCTGAACTTCTGCTTTGACTTACGTTGGGTGGTAGTAAGAACAGCTAAATACAAAGGCCTCTTTGGGATTAGGGATGCTCCAATATTGTATGTGCGAGCCTCTTTATAACTGCTTGTCCTCGGTGATTCTGTGAGCCGATCAGCATAAAACACGATCCCCATTCTCTAGGACCACTAGCCAGAGTAAGAAGCACATGTTCAATATTGTTCATCTCATGCTTTTTTTTTTTTTTTTTTTAATTCAGGCAGCTGGTTAGGACAGCACAGATGGAAAGTCATGTTGTCCAAGTGTAATGTTTGCCTGCCTTCCTGATAGAAATGAACAAGTATTGCTATATCTTTCCCTTTGTTTTCTGGGCAAATGCATTTCACCTTTTCCCCTCTCCCCCAGCCCTGCCCCATGGGAGGAGTTGTATCTTAGGCTTCAGAGAACTTTCTCTCTCTCTCTCTTCTTTAAATCTCTTCAGTGAGTTAAGGATTAAATGTAACTGCCCATCTACATGGTCCTCATCCGGCTAATCCTGTATTCAAACCTTGTTTTACTTTTTCCTGGATGGTTTTAGGAGTTTGACCCTCTTGTCCCTGTCTATTGAAGTATCTGAGAGGGAGAACTGGAAGGAATTGTTATGCCTTTTGTCACTCCTGCCTTGGAGGCTTTGGAGTTGGTGATTCTGTAACTCATTCAAGATGGGCAGGAAGTTGAAAAATAATCATTCTTCCCATCCGCCTCAGAAAACTCCAGTGCATAGAGGTAACCCAATACTCCTGACCAGCCTGGGTCCCATCTCTGGCAGACAGATGTTGTCCTCTATTGAATTTGAAGTAGAAAGAACATGGGTAATTTGATTATGTTCCCAGGGTGGGTGTAGGTGTAGATAATTTTATTCTCTCAAATGGAGGGTTGTAGCAATAAGTATAAAAGAAAAATGTCTGGCTGAGGGCACTGCAGAAGTGCTAGACATTAATCTACTACCTGGATGGATGTTTGTCACTTTTTTGGCCTCATTTAATGGTGTTAAGGACATATACATGATTCTTTTATTCTATTGCATGAAATATTCTGAACATTAAAGTGTCTTAGAGATCAGATCAATTTTGCTTTAATAAAATCCATCTGCAGAGGAAAAAACAAGTAGATCCTGAGCCCCTCAGATGTTCTTAACCTCTTGTGCCTGCACTAGGGACTGAGGAGACAGGAAGAGCAGAGACAATTGGGGTGAAGCCAAAGGTAGGGATTAGATTTAAATCACCTCCTTGGATACTGAGCTGAGAAAATCAGGTTTGAGCCTACCTCAAATCACACATCTCTAAATTCGGTCTATAAGTAGTAAGTGAAAAATCTGAGTGTGTGCTAGAAGCAGGGTGACAACTTCTGGCAGGGGCAAGCTTGCCGTGAAAGTTTTGGGTGTGGCAATAATTATTATAATGACAAAATATGTACAACTCATATGCAAAGCAGAGAAGCTGTGCTCACTGCTTGTTATACTTATCGTATTCTTCTCATTATTACCTATACTCACCTCATCTGGTTGTTTGTATCCAGCAATTGTCCGTAAACTCTTTAGAATGGGGCCTCATTTCACTGTACCCACACACAGTGAAAAGGTAGTCCTACCCCCTGGTTGCAGCCTCTGGGTGCTCCCATATTGCAGGTGATGATGAGAAAGAAGGTCAGCTATGGCTGAGAGAAATCTAACTATGAAAAGTGTTTAAATTTTCGATTTACTTTTAAAATAATTTCAAAACAGACCCACTTTTAATTATAGTGTTTGACCAGTTGACTTGGTTTTAAATAGGGATGGTCAAAGATTTTCCCTTGAAACTCCTATTTTAATGGAAAAATGGGCTATTCCTCAAACTGTAGGCCCAGAAAGGGGATGTATTTTCCCTTAGAGGAAGTAGTTAGGGGGCTCCCAGGTAGGATACTTCTACTTCTCCTGTCAAGTACTGTTGCTGCTCTGTCCACTGAGGAGAAAAGCTGGGAGCTCTAAACCAGCACTTAACAAATAACACACACAATAACTACAACAACTGATGCAGGGCTGGATGTACTGCTGAGCGTCGCTACAAGCTCAGAAATGGGGCCTGCAGTCAGAACCTCAGAAAAGAGCGCTGACTTTCTAAAGGTTTATAGAAAGAGATGAGGAGATTCCTAATTATCAGGAAATTAGAAATGAAAAACAGAATCCTTCTCTGTTTAAACTTCCTAATTTAAAGGATGCATAGAGAGAGATCATGCATAATTTAATGTAATTGAGTAAGGGAATTAAAATATCATTTTCACTCTGCCACCTATTAACACTGTTCTCCTGAGCTCTGGGAACATTGTCTTAGCCAAAGGTGGAAGTTTCACTGGCAATTCTAGGTGAGAATAGATACATTTGTTTAATAGAAATAAGTAGAACGAAAGGGCATGAAGAGGCCACATTTACTAAATTGGGGGTTAAGGAAATGATTAGAGGTGGCCCTCTTTATTCTTTAGTTTAATATTCAATCCTGAATGTAAAGTGAAGTTTAAACTTGACTTAATGCTTCTAGCACTGGGGGAAGACGAACAGCAGCCAGGATGGGCTGATGTTTGTGATTTGGGAGGCAGAGGGTGGAATAACAGACATTTATTTTCCAGACACTAGAATTCCTGAACACAGCTCTAAACCTGTATGGCTATTTATCTGTTCATCCATCGTCAGAGACCAGGTCCTGAAAGACTAGTATTTGCATTGAAAAGAAAAAGAAAAGAAAAACACACTCCGGGCTGTAATAGGCATCTTTGTTTGCATTCTCAGTAGGGACCCAATAGCCATAGGGAATATGCACAACTTGGCAAGCACTGTGGTCCCCCCTGTTGGAGTGTATTACCAGGGAATGTTTCACAGCTGCTACCCAGCGAACAGAAGAAGAATACCAATCTACAGAGCTATCAGTTCCTCTGGGTGGTGTCCACTGACTAGTCGGACTTCTCTGAACAGTGGGCATTGTCTGGAGTTCTCTACTAAGAGTCCCCCTTTGAAGCACTCATTTTGACCCTGTGACCCCACACCCCATCCCTGGTTTTTCATTTTTGTGCCCCCATGATCTGTTGATTGCTAGGTTCTGTGGCCCCCACCCTGACTTCAGGGGGAAGCTCTTTTGTCGCTTGAGTGGGCTTCACCCACAAATCCCAGCTGTCAGAGAGGCTGGTTCTTTTTCCACCAGCCCTAAATTCCCTTAAAATACTTTTTAGAACTTCAAAAAGGGGGCAAAAGAAGGGCATGTCACCATGGTAGAATTCAGGCTTTGGATTTTGGAAACTTGGGTATTTACGAACAAAAGGTGAGAATGTTAAGAAAGGACAGATAGAAAGTTTTGAATGTACCCCTACAATGGAGTATAGTCTGTCTAGAAAGGCTTTAACATCTCCACTTTTCTTGATTATGTGAGAAGCTCTAGAAGCAGGGTGGAGGGGAGGTTAATTCAGAGGCTGGAAGGAAATAGAAATTTGAAGTTAACAATCTGAGGCATATTAGTCTTTCCTTACAAGGGAAAGAACAGAGTCTTACATCAGCAGAACCCCCTGATTGGTCTAATACTTAATAGGAACACTCCAGCACCAACAATAGGGGAATTAGCCCCCCAAAATAGATGTCAATGTTTCATAAAAACAAATAGGTATGGCGTGTGAGATCCTAAATTGTCCAGAAGAGAGGTCTGGGAAGAGAAAGTGAGCTGATGGCTTGTTCTGCATTTTTCTATGAACTGGGGATATACATTTTGACCCTTTTTATACATAACCTGGTTTCTTGCCTTGCTTTTGTGGTTCAAAGTCATTTTTGTGTTTTAAGGAAGGTGGCAGGTAGATTAGTGACATAGTTCTGTGAGGGCACCCAGAAGGACTCTCTAATTCTGGTCCTCTTAGAAGCTTGGGGAAAAAATCCCTTCCCACCCCATAGCACACTCTTATCATTGGCCCCTCTTGTGTGTCTTTTGGAACACAGCAAGTAGACAAATAAATCAGTAAAAGATCAAAAACATCATCAGTGAAGTCATTAATTAAGTCATCAAAGTACCAGTAAAAGGATTTCATTAATGACTTATGATTTCTCCAAGCAAAATTATAAGAAACTTTAACATTAAATGTTATTTTCTCTCTAATTCTTAGTAAGTGGAGAGTTATTTATTAAAGTCATTTAGACTCCCAAGGACATGGAGTTCAACAGATTATAAAAGCATAAAGACTCCTTGGGTCAAATATGTAGGTTGAACTACTAGTTATTGTCCTTTAGACCAATAGCTCTGTCATTGGAACAATATCCTACGTGCACCTTGACTTTTTCTTGATTGTATTGCCCTAACTCTAAAACATATCCATTTAGTTTACTCCTAGAGATAGATGAATATTTTTTCTGTTGCTTCACAGCATCTTTCAACACAGTACTTATTTATTTGCTCGGATGCTACATTAGAAGGATCTTTTCTCAGGGTTGTGTTTTTTGGTCTGACAAGGCTGGTCTTCTGCAAATCAAGTGACTGCTTGTTGGGGAAAGAGCAATCTATCACCTATCTGAAACAGGATCTGTAAAAAAGGGGATGAGTATTAATGTCTTTCGTAAAGCGCTTTCAGATTCACTAATAAAAAGCCCCACATAATAGTAATAAAATTTAGCTCTTGCCTTCTATTCATTTCTCTTTCTAATAGAGGAAGATTAATGGTGATAGTTAGCCTATATCATGGGTTTGTTTTCATTCTCTATTTTGTAATTTTTGTTGCCGGGGATCCCTCTGATATCCTACAGCTGGCATTGCCTTTGGAATGGGAAAACAAACTTACTTAATGATCATGGGAATTGTTAGAAAATCTGATTCTTCCAGAATTTCTGATTTACTTGTACTGGAACACTTAATTTGCCACACTGCTGGGCTCGTCAAAGCTTCTGCAGTAACAAACAGGGCCCAAGTAAGGCAGAAACAGCACAAAGAGGAAATTGAGATCCAGATCAATTCTTCCATTTAGAGAATTTATCTTGAGTACAAGAACAAAAAAATCAAATGTCATTGTCACGGCGTATTAACCAAAGAAATCTATGTACTTGCTTATTGAACTTAGAATGGAATGAAAACTACCGCACTCTTTATACATGGATTGAGACAACCCTTACATTCATTCTACAGTAAAGATGGGTCCTGCAGTCTGCAGATGAGTTTGTACATACATGTTAACTTTATTGGAAATTATTACTTCTCCTTCACAGCTTTTCATTACCACCTCTTCCCAAATGAGCTGAAGCAGTGGGGTCAGACCTTTCAGAAACAGGTGTTTATTGATGGGGGGGTATGGTTGGTAAACCAAAAGAGTGGCTTCACTGCAGGTGGATATTGGGTACTTGGGGGGGGGGGTGATTACTCATATGAATTGTTGTGGTCCAAACTTAGCTTGGCACACCAAAACACAGGGAGCTGATGCTAAAATGTACCTGTTGCTAAGAAAGTTGTGATGCATATATGTTGTATCACGAAGACCCATTTCCTATTAAAAATAGATATCCAGTACTCATTATGGTCTACGGGGAAACTGTCAAACAGCTAGTGATGCCTATGCCGTCTGGGATGAAGCTTCTGCATCTGTCTCACAACATCTTCCTTTAACTAATCATTTGGAGTGCCAGAAAATGTTGTTCTGGGATTTGCACTATTTCTTTTGGCCTGTCAGGTTCATAAACAGGCTGCAGTCTATTGAGTGCAGAAATAAGACAACAAACTTAAAATTGGTCCCTATGCCACTAATGGATATGCCTTTGGGGTGTATAGCAAAGTACCCTATTGGTCCGCTTGAGCAAAGCACAGATGGGTTCTCTTTATGGGGATGAAAAATACAGTGCACTCTTGTGTTTCGAGAATCCCCTATCAAAAAAAACACCTCCTGGTCCTTCTTTGTCAATAAAAAGTGTAAGATTAGCCCTAAGGAAAAAAGAAGTGTTACAAATAAAATTCCCCAGAAACCTGTAAATGAAGTTCTTACATTTTGAATGTAAAAGTCCCAGTAAAAGTTAAAATTTGGTACAGCATGAAATCCTGAAGAAAAAGAGCAATGATGAATTGGAAAATAGCGATCAGACACCAGGGGTGAAAGTAACTTAAAGG
The DNA here is from genome assembly GCF_013100865.1 of Trachemys scripta elegans. Classification (NCBI taxonomy): domain Eukaryota; kingdom Metazoa; phylum Chordata; order Testudines; family Emydidae; genus Trachemys; species Trachemys scripta. The sequence continues at coordinate 9,438,901 of NC_048309.1, forward strand.
ATTTACTGGTATGCCGGAGTCCTGAGAAGGGGGCGTGGCCTCAACCGGAAGAGGTGTGACCTCAACCAGAAGGGGCGTGGCCTCTAAATACCCAGGCCCTATAAATCACCCCCGAAGCTACCAGCTGCAGAGGCAGCTGTGAGCCGCGGGACTCAGGGGCAATTTAAAGGGCCCAGGGCTCCAGCCACCACTACTGCACCAGAGCTCCGGGATTGTTAAATCGCTGATGGAGCCCTGCTGCCACTACCCCGGGGCTCCAGCAGCAGGCCTCTGGAGACGCTTTAAAGGGCCTGGGGTTCCCCGCAGCCGCCAGAGACCCTGGCCCTTTAAATCATCCCCGGAGCCCTGCCGCTGCTACCCCAGGGTTCCGGCAGCGGAGCTGGGAAGGCGATTTATAGGGCCAGGGGCTCTGGCCACTGCAGGGAGCCCCGGGCCCTTTAAATCGCCAGCCTGGGGAAGCTGGTCTGGTCCGGCACAGCGTACTGACTCTTGCCGATACGCCATACTGGACCCTACCGGCTTACTTTCACCTCTGTCAGACACTGACAAACACTATCAGGCAGCTAAATGTCCAAGTATTTTCACGGTCAATCTAATAAAGACATGAGTCCTAATTTAAAGCGATGGAGAGGTTCAGAATTGTGAATAGCATTCGATTCACTTTTCCTTTTGTAATTTTACATTATTAGCCTCGCAGGCAGATTGTACTATTAAAATCATGTCCAAAGATGGAAGTTAGGAGCTGCATTTCTCCAGGAGGAATAGAGGGAAGGCTTACGGAAAATCCCTGGGAAGCTAGGAAAATGGGCACACTTCATCATTTTGCCTTTGGATGGCAAAACCTGCCCCCCTTTCATGCCTGCCAGCTCCATGGGCCAGGGCAGAAAAGGGGCTTTGGCCCCACTTCCTTCCTGTCCCTCCTCAGGTGGTTTGCACTATGGAAGTATACGGAGTGAACAGTTCTTGTGCTTCCCTTAGTGCAGCATCCCCAGTTGCTCCTAGCCCTGGTGTTGAGAACACAGAGGGCACAGGGAGGCGCCTTTGTTCTCCCACATTATCTAGAGGGTTGGGCAGAAGTCTACCAATCAGGAGACCTGGCTTCTTTTCCCAGCTTGTGGTATTTCCACTTCCTTTCCTTGCTGTAATCCAGCATTTCAGAGAGTGAGTTTTTATTTAAAACTTTTCCCGCCAGTGCAACCAGTTAGAAAAAAGTATAATTAAAGATTTGGGGAAAGTCCCCACATGTTCTTAACTTCCCCACACCAGTTCATCAGTACCCAGTCAGCATTCCTGAACTATACTCGTTTACAGAATAATAGTCATTTATAGGAATAAAAAAAAAATCACCACTCTTTAAACAGATTGGCAACTTGGGGGCTCCATTTCTCAAATGATAAAAGAATAAATAATGTATTAGGACACATGAGAGAGCAGTAACATCTCTAGGTTAAAATTTTATCTGGGAGATTATAACTCACTTTAGTTGCACATGTGCCCTTGAAGGGCAAAATCCTGCAGCCCTTCCTCACGGTGAATAAAACTCTGCTTCAAAAGTTGTCTCATTAATTGAAAGTGTAAGGGTAAAAGTACCTTTAAAGTAGCTCCGCAGTAGCTCCTAGCCTCCTTAATGATGCCCCATTGCTCTTATGGAATCTTTTGCTAGAGGGTGCGTATCTGCACTGTTAGTCTGGGACACTGGTGGAAATGTCCCAACACGGATTCTTCACGGAAGTACAATTCTCTTACCACAATGAGTGATGCTTAGATTTGGGATGAAATACAATTAATCTCAAGGACCCTAAACAATTATTTGTATTCATCTTTGTAAAAGTGTTCTTTCTAGTACTCCAGGCACAGAATAATAAATGAATTAATAGAAACGAGGTCAGAGAGGCATTTTGCTAAAGTGGCAGTCTTGAGATAGCAAGGATGCGTACTAGGATTCCAGCAAACCCACAGCTGTTTGAGACAGGTAACGACACATCATCATGATCAAATGTTTCTAAAGCTAGTGGCAGCGCAGACAAAACTAAAAAGAAAGATCAAGCCTGAATCAATCAGCTGAAGAAGTCTCATTGCAAACTCTGTGATCATAATCAGTCCAAAAAAAAAAAATGGAAAGAAATTTCCTATATCGAGGATTTTTGGCAAAGGTAAAATTTTAGACGCAACCATTTGAAACCACTTGTGCCAAGAAAGGGTGATTAGAATTTGGGCTAACTGCCTTTCAAAATCGTCTTTTTAAAAGTATGGACTCTCTGCCTTTGAATTAATAACAGAACTCTCCCACAGCCCCAGAAAGGTTTATAATTAAACTGATGTTAAATGGAGTAGATTTTAAATAAGTTGGAAAAAAGTCTTGGTAAATACAATCAAAATGATCTTGTAAATAGTAATTAAATCAACATGGCTGGAAGTTGAAACTAGCCAATATAAACTGAAAATAAGGAGTAAAATTTTAACAGTGAGATTGTTTGGTATGATGTCCATCTGTTTGCATTTGGAGAGAAAGATAATGTCTTAACAATGAGAGTAATTAACTATTGGAACAACTTGCCAAGGTTCATGGTGGATTCTCCATCACTGGCAATTTTAAAATCAAGATTGGATGGTTTTTCCCAAAAGATATTCTCTAGAAAAAAAAAATTGGGGCGGGAATTGTTCTCTGGCCTGTGTTATACAGAAGGTCAGACTAGATGCTCACAATGGTCCCTTCTGGCCTTGAAATCCGAGTTTTCCACTTGGCCCCACTTTTACATATATCATAACACCGTAAGCGTTGATCTTTTCGTGAGTGCCATTAACTTCAGCGGGAGTTGAGCATGCTCAATACTATGCAAGAATCAGACTGAGAATTAGGATATAATAGTAATGATAATACCTAGTTCTTATATAGCACTTTTCGTCTTTGGTTCTCAAAACACTTTACAAAGGAGGCAAGTATTATAATCCTCGTTTTACAGATGGGGAAACAGGGGCATTGAGCGGGGTTGTGACTTCCCAATATTACCTAGCAGGCCAGTGGCAGAGCCAAGAAAAGAACCCAGATACCCTGTGTCCCAGTCCACTGCTCTATCCACTAGGTCATACTACTTCTTGGGATGTAGTAGAATAGTAGGGTATCATTACTCTTGCCTCTGAGTTTATTGGCCTGAATTTTCACTGTGCCCCTAATCTTTGTGTTTGCCTGAAAAATCTATATTTGACTGTAGCAGATCGCAGACTCACTACCACAGCACCTCCTGCTGGTCAGTCTGGGAATTAACTCTTTTCCAGCCCCAGAGCACCTCCTGCTGGCCAGTGTCCCTTCTGCTGCAGGCCCCCCTGTGTCCCTCCCAGACCCCTTTACCTCAGGGTAATGCCCCACCACAGTGCCCCCACACTCTGGGTTTCCCCTCCCAGGGAAACCCCCAACCCTCTAAGCCCACCCTGCCTCAGAGGCTACTGCCAGTCATCATCTAGCCCCCTTTCTCTGGGGCAGACTGCAGTCTATAATAGCCACTCATCATTAGCAAGGGGGCAGGATCTACTGCCTTTACCTATCCCCAGGCTGCCCTTCTGCAGCCCCAGTACCTTTCATAGGCCTTCAACAAGGCCTGGAGGTTTACCAGGCTAGAGCACCCCATCTCCCTTTGCCCTTCCCTAGCACTACTCCACTTCAAGTACCTCACTCCCAAGCAGCTAGCCTTTCCCACATCAGGATTAGAGAGGGACTTCTTCAGCTCCTAGCCCCCCAGCCCTCTTATCAGGACCAGCTAGGCTCTGATCGACCTGGCCACACCTGTGGTCAGCTACTCTCTCAGCTGCTCTCACTCCTTTCATCCCAGCCACAGTCCTCTCTATGGTAGCTTTTAACTCCCTGTTTTGCTGGAGTGGGGCATCTGCCCCACTACATTGACCCAATTTGTCAAAAGGCCAGGCTCTGTTACATGCTGGCTGGTCCTTCCAGGGGAGTTGGGCTCAGCTTTTTTAAAATGGATCATCTGATGGCCTAGGCCAATTACCAGACCCAGCTGGAAGCAGCCCTGGGGATTTCCCTAAAGGGAAGGGAGAGTTTAGTTAGAGAGCTGCAAGAGGGAAATAACTCTAGAGAGGATGATAGCAGAGAAGGAGGCTGTGGCAAGCCTGGAAGAAGGCAACCTGTAGTTAAATGACCTGGATATACACTGGGACTCTTCTGTGGAGACTGTGGGAAGGATTCCAGGAAGAAAGTCCTGAGTGTCAGTAGTGTGGGTAAGAGCTAGGCCTCCAGTCCAAAAGCCCAGTGGGTTAGCAGTCCATAAGAGTGTGGGATGCAGGATTAGCCCAGGAGAGGCAGAAGACCCTTCTATTTTGTTTTCTTTGGACTATTGTTTCAGTTTTTGAACTCCAAAAGACAGAGCCTAACTAGAAGGGCTGTGGCAAGCCAAGGGCTGTAGCAGACCCTCCTCTGCTGGGACTAGAATGGTCTGGGGTCTCAACCCTAGCCAGCAGCAGTAACAAGCCACTAGGCACAGGGAAGCGCTGGCAGGAAGCTCTGATTCAATGATGACTGAAGATCCCTGGGAGACTTGCCAAGAGCAGAGACTTTTGACTTTGTTATTATAGTCCCTTTTTGGAACTTGGATACCCCAGAATGGGTGGCCCTTTGGTGTGATTTAGCCAGAAAGCTGTTACCACAGCAACAGACCATGCTGGAAGCAGCTGCTGACCATGGAAAAGCCAGAGGAAAACTGAGGCAAGGTGAGTGGTGTTACGAGGGACCACAAGGGGATGCTGCAGAGGCAGACCCTACTCCAAGCCATTTTGTGCTTGAATTTTTATACTAACAATTGAATTGTGTGTACAAAAAATTGACTAATTTTGACTCCATTTGATTTGAAGTGTGAATTGACTATTTAGAAGCACATGAATGTAAATAAAACTTGTAACTCTGTGTACCCAAAAACCCAGGTGCAAATTGTTCCTGCACAAAAGCAGTCTGGACTCTAGGCCTTTTGAAAATGTACCCCATAAAGTGGGCGGGAGGCAGGTTGTGAATGCAAATTGCACAGGCAAGTGGACTTTTACATGAGATGCATGCACAAAAGTGAGCTTAGTGTGCACAGATAGATGTGTACACAAAGATAGGGCTGATGAAACCTTGACCTGTGTATTGTGCCTCTCAATCACTTTGGTTTAGTGAATCCCACCTCCTCAAATTTTGCTCTTGCACAGCATTAGGTACATATAATAATGGTTACGCGATCTGAGCTCTGTTTCATTATTGCTCTCTGTTAATATGCAAATACCTTTATGAGCACGGGGTTTTTTTGTTTTTTTTTGGGGGGGGGGGGGGGTTGGGTAATGTGGGACACTTTGGCAGAAATAAAGGACTTGGCATCATGAGAAGAGGTGAAATGGCCTTCCTTATCCTTCACATAGTAAAGGATTAACTTTCTTGTCACAAATCAATAGAACATGCCTTTGGATTTCATAGGGATTGCTAAACTAGACTGACCACTTGTCTGATTCAGTCCACTATCCTGTCAACTAGTAACAGAGGCTTCAGGAGAAGGTCCAAAACGCACTGCAGTGGTTAGTTAGGATGTAACCTTCCCCTGAGAGAGCTTCCTCCTAACCATGATAATAAAAGTTTGGCTTAAGCCTTGAAGATTGACTCTTTAGGCATTTTGTATGTGGTAGTCATTCTGGAAGGAGTCTGTGGGCCAGATCCTCAGCTGGTATAAACCAGTGCAGTTCTCTTGGAAGTAAATGGAGCTTGGCTGGCATATATCAGCTCTGGGTCTGGCTCTACACCTCCAACACAAACAATTGCTGACTAGGTAAGAGCCCTTGGTAATGATGTAACTGCTATGTAAACATCCTAGCACTAGACCAATGAGCAAAGTGTTACCATGGGCCAAATTATGCTGCTTGTTTAGGCAGAGCTCCCCACTGATCTCAGTCAGGACTCCTGCCTAAAAGCGTCTTGACCAATTGCAAATTAAAATTTTTTACCCATGGAATTTTATATGGGCCCTCTAAAAATAAATCATACCCTTCTTAAACAATTCTAATCAGAAAGCAGCACACACTCTATGCTATACATACTTGTCTCCTGGCTGGTTGTTTTGTGGTTCCCTATTTCTTTTTCTCTTATCTCACATGTGAGAAAGGTGAAGCGTTTGGTACAGCTCTGCTGTGATACAAATACTATGATCTGGGGCCATCTGGTGTTTTTAGCACCAGCACAGACAAGAGCAAGCAGACTTTCATATGATGTAAAGGCGGAGTCCTAAATTATTGATACATGTCCTTTGTCAAAGACATGAGGAGTGGCATGTGCAACAAATAATCCAACAGGACTCCAAAGTGAAAATGTGACCAGCAATAGTGTAGGTCATTCGATCCTTAATCTTTCTGTGATTTAAAACCGTTTGAAATTATACCAAAATAGATCAGAAATGTGTAGAAATGTGCTGAAATATTCAAAACAGCTTGAATAATCAGCAAATGCCTTTGTCCCTATAGGTTCTAAAACAGCAGAGTTAGTTCAATATTAGCACAAGGTGAATCCACAACAGAACGTATGCAATCCAGAATTACTGTCTGTGCCTAGAAGATGCTGCATAGAGGCAAAAAAACAAAGTAGTTGTCTTAAAAATAAAATCTGTTGAATCAGATTTTACAGATCTAGCCCATTTCAAATGTTTTAATATAAATATCTAGTTATTAAGTTAATTCATTTCAAAGGATCATAGATGCCTTCTGTAGTTGAATATCACTGAGGAAATTAGAAAACTATGGTACTATACTTTGAAGTGTGTTTATTATATTTAAAATATGGCCTATCCTTTATTAATAGATATCAATAAAGCCAATTCCTTAGATGTCTTTTATTAGTGTTTGTGACACATGTACAATGAGTCTGGCATGTAAGGTATTATCAGATTCCTGTTTATCACATGGCTGATCTGGGGAGAGTTATAAAGGGAATGTGGAAGTTGAAGAAAAAGAAATTGCTCTAAGAGAAGGCTATGTCCTCTGTTCTCCCAGCTTGCTGAAGCTGAAAAGCTGTTGGGTGATAGTTACCCAGTAGTTTGAGTAGACTTGCTCCAGTTTTGCATCTTCTTTTTTTGGCAGTAAAGAAATCCATATGGAAGGGGATGTGTGTGATGTGACTAGCAATAGGTGTTGCAGAAGTGCTATATTATATCTGCATACATGTAAATAGCTAATAAATTGCAAGTAGGTGATGCTCAAGAATATGGAACATAATCCCTGGGTTCTGCAGGATCATTACAATTTGTTTGTATCCTGCAAGTGGCTTCTTCTGTACAGATCCTTCAATGGAGCTCCTAACATTTTGGACTCCTATTTTTCCTTCCCTGACTACTGAATCTGAACACTGTGGTGTTGTGTGAGCATCTTTGGTGAGAAGTTCTTATTATACAGAGCATGTGATACTAATGAAAAATAGACACAAATGAGTAAAATTATTCTTAGTAACAAAAGTTTGCTTCAAGAAAGTTTTTGAGGACCTGGGGCTTGAAGGCACAAGACTGCTTCTCATCACAGTCTTGTGGTTAGGTAACTAGCCTGGGCTATGAAAGACCTGGCTCTCTCTCTCTGTTCTCTCAAGTCTCTGTTCTGTCTGATTCAAAGTAAGCTGGGATGGAAGACTCTGCTTTGAATCATGTAGAACAGGGACTTGGTCTCCCATGCCCGAGCCCCTCCCCCACCCCAAACCTCCCATGAGAGACCTGGACCCCCAAAAAACTTCCCTACTGAAAGTTTAGTCAAAACTGATACAATTCTATGAAGTGGTTTTTGGCTTTGATGAAATGAAATGTTGTCAGATGCCCTGACCAGTTTTATTTCAGCATACTGAGTACATCGTGGATAAGAAAGTATGAAATCCTTCTTTCAGGATTCCTGAAGCACTGCTGGGTCTGCCAAATACTAAATGATGATAACTCATTAATAAAGTGAGGTTTTTTATTACGGTTTGAATTGGAAATTGATCCAAATAATTTATTCATATGTCTCCTCTACTTCAGGGACTTGGCAAAAATGATACCTGTCTCTGGACCACTGCTAATTTTAATTTATGTAGCAAAAGCATGACCATAGGTTTCGGGAAAAATAAAACTACTACTGGCTTTGCCCATACCTAGTTGGAATCGAATAGTCTAACACTTAAAACAACCCAAGAGCCTAAATGGAAAGATTAAACTCAGTAACAATTACTTGGGGTAAAAAAAGGTCCTGCCTAATAATCACATTTAGAAGAAGTGGTGTCATTGTGCACATGCAATTGCTTTGTCTGTATATGCAAATATTTGCTTCCATGCACAAATGCCATCATTCTTCTTCTTAGCATATGCATAACATGCCTCAGGTGGCACATGACAAGGATCCACAACCGAATTTGGTCCACTGGTTGGATCACTAGCTTCCCCGCCTCGGGCCGGGTACTGATGGGGAAATGCGACGTGAACGTTGATCCAGGCCCCCAGTGCCATCATTGCATAGGCATATATGGCAGATGGTATGAAAACACACACCCCTTTTGTGCATGAATTGGATTCTATGTTGAATCCAGTGGATAATTTTGTCCTATATGTGGAAGCATACAATTCCATTAAATCAATAGAGCAGACGGTATGTAAAATATATCCTGTTACTCCATAAGACAAATATGTTTTGTGTTGAACAATTAGTCATGCAATCTGTCTCTTTTCTCACACTTTGCTTATCTGTAAACTTGCCTGTCACCATCTCTGGAAACACTGCCAGAATTTGTCTTGACTCTGATCCTGGCTTGCTACATTCTTTATTCATGCTTTAATCACTTCTTGCTTCAACAACTGCAATTCATTCTTCTTTATGGTCTTCCTAAATCCCTGCTCCCTAGATATCAGGGAGTTAAAGACATATGATGTTAGATTACTTTCCCATATTGCCCCATCCTCTGTGACTTTTTCATTTGACTTTGTATCTCCAAATCCAATTCTAATTGTCCTCCTGGTTTAGAAAAATTCTCCATGGGTTTGTCCTAGTCACTCTTTGGCCTCACATGTTCCTGCTATTCACATCATTCCTTCAATGTTGATACCATCCCTGCTGCCTCTTCTAATTGGAACTCTTTCCTCTCGCTTCCCTCTGAGCCACTCAGCCACATGCATTCTTTAAATCTTGCCTTAAAACTTTTCTCTCTAGTGAGCAACCGACTCTCTGTAGAGCATTCTGAGAAATGGAGCCTGCAGTTTAAAACTACTTTGCATGCAACTTCATGTGCAAAACGTTCATGAAAATGTTCATCTCAGCTGTTTACATAGTTACTATCCTAACACATGCATTCAAATCCAGTAATTTTATATGCAAATGGCTAAATATGATGTCTTAAATGTACAATTGCTCTAACTTGTATTTACATATACATTGATGTAAATAAAAGTCCCTGCTCCAAGCTGTGGGTGCTTTTGACAAACTTTAAAACACAAGACTTGCAAAAGTATTACCTCCAACAGTTTAGGCTCATGCAGTACTTCTAATTCATGAATCTTTTTCACAAGTCTGATCACAATATTTCTTAGGGGTGTGTGTGTGTTGTGGGGGGTAAGTTCCAGTTAGGGGACTCATTAAATTACATGAGAATCTCTGATTTCATTATTTAGAAAGTACGTGGTTTTTTTAGCTCTCACGGTTGGAAAGAAAGTCTTAAATATGTGAAGGCAGTATACAGCACTCAGAAGGCAAGTAAAAGGGGCCCATTATTTATTATTCATGAAAATCTAATGACTTTCAGGAGCCTGACTCATAATTTTTGAATGCTTGGGGTTGGCGATACAGCACACTGTAACCAGATAGAAATGAGGTTAAAAATCTGAAATACTCCATTTCCCAAACATGAATGGTCATGCATCTTCCCTCTGCCCAAAAATCAATGGGTTTTGCAGGATGGCCTGAAAGTCAACACACTTTGACTTATTTTGGGCCAAGTTAGAGTGAATGAACTCCAAAGTCAAGGGCATTTCATAGGGAATGCCCAGCCGGCAGGTATCTTCCATTTAAAAGGAGTGGATTCCAGGTCGAGTGGCTCCCCTGACTGCAACTGTATCACATTGGAAGAGGCAAGCCCACGGGTAGGGTTTTTAGATCAAAAGCACAAACTTAAATTCCACCCAAAAATCAATGAGCAGCCATTGCAGCTGATCAAGCACTGATGTGCTGAGCTCATTGCAGGATTGCTGCATTTTGCAGGAGCTTTGCTTTCTCAGTTTACGCATGTAGTTGAATTCCCAACTTCTTTAAAAAGAACAGGAGTACTTGTGGCACCTTAGCGACTAACACATTTATTTGAGCATAAGCTTTCGTGGGCTACAGCCCACTTCATCGGATGCATAGAATGGAACACATATTGAGGAGATATAGATATATACACACACACATACAGAGAGCATGAAAAGGTGGGAGTTGTCTCACCAACTCTGAGAGGCCAATCAAGTAAAGGGGGGGGGGGGACGGGACTTTTGAAGTGATAATCAAGATAGCCCAGTACAGACAGTTTGATAAGAAGTATGAGAATACTTACATGGGGAGATAGATTCAATGTTTGTAATGGCTCAGCCATTTAAAAATACTTCTTTAAAAATTCTGTGTTCTGCCAGAACAGGTGTTTTGGTGTTTCCCGGCTTTATATTATTTGCCTTTTCTTCTGAAAGTGTTTGCGGCAGAGCGGAATTTAAAATGCCATTCTCACCTTGCAATGTTCCTAACATCAGATAAACCTGATTCTTTTTGTAGGGGAGATGCATTGCTTAAAAAGTCCAGAAGTTCAGCCTGCCTGCAGAGCTCATTAGAGCTAAGGAAATGCTCTTAAAATTGTAAACGGCAAATTCTCTCCACTTAAATGTGTGGCAAAAGGCTGGGTCAATATGGGTTAGTCTTGTTTAGATTAATCATGGTAAACACAAGCTCCTGAGCTGACCTGTCAGCTATCAATAACCACTAAAGCAGATGTTATTTAATCAGGTAATTTTGAGCTCTGGGCAATGTCTCCGCCAACACAAACATGACTATCCAATTCTTCAACAAATATCTGAAGTTTTCAGTAGCAGACAGTTATTGATCTCTCTTCCTCTTAAAAAAAAAAAAAATCAATGCAAGTGTGCAGCTAAGACTCTCACTACACTGTATAGTGTAGCTATAGTGAGCTAATGCAATGGCTTTCACTTTATCAGCTTTTCCACCAGGGATATATTTAGGGGCATTGGGTAAAAGCTCTCTCCTATGCAATATCTTATTTACCACAGTGCTCATTATGCTGGAAACTTGCATTATACGGAGTAGAGAATGTCCCCTCTGAGCTCTATTTAGAATAGATGGCTAAGAACTTCTATTGCACTGTGAAGTTCATATTGGTGTTACTCATCATCTGAGCATTTTTAAGTTGATGATGTTTAATGACATCTATGTCATTCAGATGGATTTCAAGCTGTGACTCAGCAAGACTTCACCAATTTAGTCTTCCTAAACATACCTTCAGCTTCCTTTCTGTGACTACTTCATGCCACATAAATTAGTCTTCCATTGCGCTAATTGGATTCTTGTGGCTCTTAATTTTTTTTTTTTGCAGATATGCTATTTTGAAAATAAATCATGAAGCAACATCTTTGAGTGCTAAACATAATTCACTTTGATTCTATTTATCTACTCTGTAATGTGAGTGTATCCATAATGTCTGAGGTTTGTGTATTGGGTTTTTTTGGTTGGGTTTTGTGGGGGTTTTTAGAAATACAACAAGCTAGATAGAAGAGCATGTTAGAGTAGTAGAGCCTATAGAGTAGCTATGGCTGGCTTGTAGGGTGACCAGAAGTCCCGATTTCAGACAGTTCTGATTTTTTGGTCTTTTTTTTTTTTTTTCTTATATAGGTTCCTATTACCCCCACCCCCGTCCCAATTTTTCACATTTGCTGTCTGGTCACCCTACTAGCTTGGTCTCTTGCATTACTTTTTCTCTAACCCTTGCCATTCTGCCATCTGAGCTGAGTCAGAAACGCTTAGCCTGTGATGGTGGGTTGCAGAAATAAGATTGTATCACAGTTAGAACACAAACACATGAACACGTTAGGAATGAGGAGGTATTGCTGATGACATGGTATTGCTGATGCTGTGGTTTGGAGTAGCTTTAGTTTGGTCAGGAGAAAGTACAATAACTTAGGTTGCTTGTGGCCCCATGGTGAAATAAAACCTCTTTGGGCAATAACACTAAGGAACTCTGATTTTTTTTTTTTTTTAAATAATTGACTTATTTTTAATTTTGTGTGATAGCCTCATATTGTCTTGATAGAGCCATGACAGTAAACTGTAAATTTTCTATGAAATAGAACTCCTTGTTGTAGAGCAGTCATGAAGGGAGACTTCTTAACTATTCCTGATATGTTATTCCCAGGAGTGTTAAAATTGGGTATAGCTCAAAAAGCCCTCTGTGACTGGGAGTCAGAATGTAGGGCCTAATCCTGAGGTGCTGAGCACACTTGCCTCCCATTGAAGCCAGTGGGAGTTGAAGGCGCTCATCACCTTGCTGGATTGGGCTGCTGACTCACCTGGCAAACCGAGCGACGGCTCTCTTTGGCTCTGTCTTGATGATGAAGAGGGAGTTGCCGGGAGGCACAAAGTCTGGCTGAGAATGGCTTTCACTTTGTAAGAGTTGTTCTACTCTAGGTCTCAGATTCTTTACCTAAAAATAGGAAGGGAGTGCTTGGAGAAAACCCTACTTTTTGTGTGTGTCCTGATTCTGGTAGATCAGTGTGGGGACACAGCCTGCTCCCCTTCACCATAATGTTTTCCCATTCTAGGGCAACCCATCTCTGCTCAGTGAAGTGTGATATGCAGTAGCCAGGGTCCTTTTATGTACCTTTCTCCATCCGCACTTTCAGAACCAGCCTTTAACAAAGAGAAAATATTCTAGTTGGTTGGTAATGTCTTAGCTGGGAAAGAGGTTTTTGTCCAAACCTGCAAAGGAAACTTTTCTAGCTTCTCAGTACTGCACTGTAAAATGACATTGACATTTGGTTATAAAATCAAAAGCGTGTTCATTTTCACATGGATTTGTTTTAATGGTACACATGTTTTTAACAAAGCCGGGTATGTTTTCAAATAGAAATGTACTAGTTTTAAGGCATTAGTGCACCATTTAAGCTAAACTGGCCAGTTTTTCCAAGCAAAAACAGCTTAGAAAACACGGGGGAAAAACTTTTGATTGGGGGAGACAAGGGATGGGGGGATTTCATCAAATTTGTGAATAAAGGAAAACTTGGTGCACACCATATTTTATTTCAATTCATGCAATTTTGTAACAAACTGTGGATTTTGTAGTCTTCTAATACAATGTATGTTACCTTAGCATAGTTAAGAAGCCAACTTTTTCCATTATTCTTGTGAAATAGTTTTTATTCTTTTAATCGATGTGGAAATCTAGTGATAGCAATATCATACTCCTGTACTTCTCCTTTAATTCCCTTGAGCATCTTTAAATGGGTCTCCAAATGCTGCATGCACTTGTAAATTTTGAGCCCTTGTCATATGTTATTTTCCCAAAGGAACAAAGTATTAAAAAATACAGTAAGGTTAACTGATTAATATGTTTGGGAGTCTTTTATTCAAGTTAATAGATCCCTAAATCGATCATCACAATTAGACATATATCTGTTCCAAAGCTCTGTACATCTGTGAAGAGAGCAAACAGATACTTAGTCTCTGACATGGGTGAATCATGGTGCTGCCAAAGGGGGAATGGGTAGGCAGAGCTTGTATACTCTACCTTTCGGCACTAGCTGGGGTGGGGGACTAGAGGGAGTGCACACTGCACACATTAAAGGGTGTAGCAGTTGTCGTCATTCCTTTGTGCACTCAGCAAGAGTTGTGCCTGCCTTCATCCTCACCCTTCCTCTGAACTTCCATGCATGCAGTGACCCTCTTCTGAAGCCCCTAGTGGAGCAGTAGCCAGTAAACCTAAAATTTGTCCCATAGCATATAAATAAATCTTAAACAGCTGTTGAAACTCCACTTCTAGGTAAACTCCTGTGTTTGAATCTCTAGGCAGTTTTTCCTCGCGTCTGCTGGAGAAATTATTTTCTGCCCAAATTTTTCTGCTGTCTTTTTAATATAATATTTGTTTAGCTCTAGCAAAATGCACTGTCTGCTCCATAATTATATTCTTAAGTATCATGCCTAGTGTGCTATAAATACAGTGGTAATTATAAAAATGATCTAGTTGTTGTCAGTCACATCAGGAGCTCTTTAGCATAAGCCTACTTGTGCATGATGACATTCTGGGTAACTTCCACTTTCCTCTAAATGTGCCTTAACCTTTAAGGTACTTACAAAGAAGTCTTTCTAGTCTTCAATCCTCTTTTGGACCTCAACATTCCAGTTATAAGATCAGTTAGCTGTGATAGGAATTTCAGTGCGGAATGGCTAAAGATATCTGGTACAAGATGGGGATGAAATGAACATTGAATATTGTGGGTGATGCAGGAACTCAACAAGGTAACATGAAATGTGTATTTCCCAAGAGCTGCCAGGTTGTTATCCTAAGTCGTCGTCATAAAAGATTAGAATACATACTAGATAAACTGTTCCCTCCACCATTGTGCGCTCTTGAAGACCGATATATGAACAAACAGGAATATCATGTAAAATATTCTGTTGATAATGCATACTTTTGAGAGATCAAAGTCCAGAAAAGTTAAGCTGTCCATCCTATTCTTAAAGGACTCCATCCACTGTGGCACCCCTCTTCCTCAATTCCTATTCAATGCAATGGAAGTTCAGGGCCCTCAGCACCACATCGGATCAGACCCCAGAGGACTTTCTTGAAAATGTGTGTTGAGCACTTTACAACTTGTAGTTCTTTCATTCATCACCAAGACTGTCATGCAGAAGATTAATCAAGTCTCATTTTTATTGTCCTTCAATCAAATATTTTATCTTCTGAAGTCAGAAGTATACTTCAGTAAAACCTCCTACCCAATTTCCACCCCTACACAAAAGAAGCATCGTTGATGTGTAATTTAAAATACAATCCTAGAGAAAGCAATAGCAAAGAAATGCTGATTCTCAGTTCAACACAGACCAATCTGTAAAACCTGAACTTCCCCACCTCAGCTTCCACAAAATTCTGTTTTGTCCAAAGAATACTCCACACCCTATAACTGTCCCCCTCCCCCAAATCTCTGCCTTCTCCAAACACCTGCCAAACCTAATGGGTCTTGCAGCATGCTCTAATCGTTAAACTTGGGCTATTATGGAACAAGGTAGGGAGTACATTTCTCTCATTGCAGAAGTTGAGAGGCTGTTGAAGAGTTAGAGAGATTAAGCTTACTCTGTTACTTTTACTTCTGAAGTTACATTAGGTGTGTATGTGCACTACTTCACTCTAAATGATACCTTCTTGCTCCTTGATGTGTAAGTTGCACAAACTTACACACACTGGAACCATGTGTAAGGGAATACGAGTCTAGGAGAGTCCAACTAAGTGCAATGGAGCAAGAGTTGCATTAACTTCTTAACTTGGCCCATAGATCCAAATTGAGGTCTGGAACCAGATCCAAACTTTCCTAAAGCCTAGGGGAAGAGAACACCCTGCAGTTCTGTGTCAGGCTTATCCTCTTCTGTCTTTTTCACAAGCCATTCCTTGCGTCGTCTTTGTGTATTAAATTTGTGCCTCTAGCTCTGAAAATTGAGCTCCCATTTAGGATTGATGACAACTTTCTGGAAAATCTTTTTAAAACTCTCTGGGGCATTGTGGCTGCATTTGCACATCAAAATATTTTTAATTTCATTGTCTGAATTTTTTCCAAAAATCAACTTTTTCCCCCCCATCAAAATTTTGTCAAACTCCTTATTTTCATGAACCTTTTCTGAAAGGAGGGAGGGACTTTGTTTGTCCTACTCATCTAAGAAATCATGGGAATAGCTTATAATAAAGGTGCTATTTTATTGAGATCAACTGTAGCATTTTCCCTGTTTAGCCACTGACATCTTGGCTAAAAATATCCTCAGATCCAGAGCTGTTGTTCAGATAGTTGAAATGTTTATAGTATGACACAGTTCTCCCCATTTGTACCAATCAGATTACTCTAGGTATGAACACAGGCTGTATTGTGTCTTACAAAGCTATAGCATTAACTTTGGGGAATAACACTTGTAATTGTATATTAATGCGAAGAAGGGGGTAATAAAGTCTAATACTTTAACATGTGAACTGATCATAGTAAGTATCCAGTTTCCTCCCTCCTTATCTGCAGAACTGTATAATTTAGGGTGTAATGTGGTACCTTCTTTGACACATCTGGAATAGCTCACATCCAGAGTGGGAAGATTTGGATTGATGACCTAAGAGTCTTATGTGCTGTGGCAAACTCTATGGCTCAGGTCCTCGGCTGGTGTGAAATGATGTATCTACATTGACTTCAATAGATCTATGTCGAATTACACCACCTGTGGATAAACAGCCTGTGTTATACAGGCAATCAGAGCATATGACCAGTGATCCCTTCCAGCCTTGTCTATTGTATATATTTTAATGTGAACACAATTTTCAAAAGACTAAGTGCTTTCATTTCCCACCCTTGGTTGTATGATGATTACAATATACCATTTAGGGCTCTGTTATACCAGTATGTGACTTTAATATTGCAAAAATAAGAAAACCTAGTTTGCCAAGCAATGTGGTTTTGCAGTTTCATTGAGGTGTATGGTAGGCAAGTTTTGTAAGTGATGTTTCAACTTGCTAATGTAAACTTTAGTAACTAATAAGATGATTGTTGTAGCCATCTTCAGTGGTTGCTCATTTTTCACTTACACCAAATTCACCTGAAAAATAACATGGTACCTTCAGATTTATAAGGCAATATAACCTAAGCTAAAACATCTTTGTGTGTATCTTCATGTTTTAACTTACAGCTTCATAACAATAAACAGAGCTGACTGTGCTGTCATAAGCAAACCAATATGGTCCCTTCCCTTTCCTTAGGAGTCTACGCTCACCTACACAAACCTACAGCTGTTGCATGTTTTTCTGCCCTAGGCCTTTTCTGTCTGTAATATAGATTCAGCCCAGGGGAATGACTGGCCGTTCCTGATGACACTGGAGTAAGCGGTGACTCTGGTGTCTCAACTGACACTAGCTACTGATTCGGTATAATATTACTTATTGGAAATTGTATAGCTACAAAATCTTCAGCTATACAATTCCTGTAATTGGATATCCTTCAACTGATAACCCATCTTCAGCAAGAGCAAAATGATACTACCATATTTTGCAAGTGTAAATCTTCATGCTGGAATGATTTATGTATCAATAAAACCAAACAAAAACTAATTGGGTAGGGTGAGACTACCAAAAATTATGTTCATAATGAAAAACAGAAGTAGAACTAATTACTCCGGTGCAGTGTTCCATATAGCTATCATTCTACAGTCAAACTGGTATTCTGTTTAATTGTACAATTAATGAACATATAAATTAAGTTCAGTTTTTCTACTACTAAAGAACTTATTTGAATTGCCTCTGTTTAAATCATACATGCGACTCAATGCGCACATTATTAAAATGAGTTTAGCTATCTACGTTCAAGGTATTTCCTAATTATTAAACAATTACTCCCCTGGTGTTTAGATGCTGCTTTTGCTGTTAGAAAATAACTTAATATCCTCTTTGCAAATAAACAGCTATTAGTTTTACACATACAGATTTCCCTCTCTTTCTGCCCCTTCCCCCAAATTCTTGCTCTGTTGGTAGAGAAGAATGCTTTCAATCTGCTTTGTAGATGAGAGCTAGGTCACTTTTTTCAGATTTTTTTTTTTTTCCACCCACTATTTTCTCACTTGGAAAAGAGATTATTCCTTTTAGCTTCTCCATGTCATGCACGTTGTTTATTCTATGCTGGTCACACATCCTATATGTGACATAACATATGCCATATGAAACTCACCACAAGGCAATGCATTAGCAGGTCCACTGCCTCAGTGTGCCTAGAGGGTTAACTAAAAGGTTATAATCTACAGCAAGGATGAGCAGCTTTTGAAATCCACTAAAAACCTGTCAGGTCATACTCCTTTTTTTTTTTTTTTTTTTAAGAGGCTACATATTGCATAATGCTGAAATGTTTGCTAAGGTACAGCATATTGATGTACAATTAATCATGTAACAGTGTAAATCCAAAGTGGTCTTAAATATAGAAGTCCTTTATAGCAACACCTTTTTATAATACAAAAAAAAAAAAAGCTTAAACATCAATCTTTCACTAACCCTTTTTCAGTGCACAGAAGAGCAGGAGATTAAGAAATGAAAATAACAAAACAAAACCTCTCAATGCTTTTTCACTGCTGCTTGCCGGTTAGTGTGAAACTCGAGGGTGAGCCGGCCTGTGCACTAAGATGGGCACATCTATATCCATTTTAATGCATCCAACCTGCATAAGATGGAAGAGTTTTCATCTGTCAGTCGATTCCTTCCTTTTGACTTTGAATGATTCATTGTAGAGAAGTTACTTTCCCAGATGTACGTGCTCCCAAACCCAGCACACAATTTCAGAGACCACCTTCTCAGATTTGGGCAACAGGACTGAGGAAGCAGTTTCTAAAACTGAATGCCCCTTTTATTCTTCTTTGGAACAAAGAAAGGATCCGTCTGCAGTTTGCGCAGTTCTAGTTGCAGTTGAGAAGCCTGGCCACTGACAACAGCTGCAAGTGGCTCCATTTAAAAAGGATCAGTTGCAGTCAAATCTTGAAATGCTGCTGCTTAATTTCAATAAACCTATTTTAAGAATGTTCAAAATCGGCGGTGTACCTGCTAAATTCTGACGCGCATTCTTGTACTTGCATCAGAACTGCAGCAGTCACGTGGGCAAAATCCAAAAGCGACAGGTGAATCTTAAAAAGTCTGAGCTTGATTTAGAAACAATCTGGGTAAGCAGCAAGGGCCAAGGCAGCCTTCTCCCTGCCGTGCCATTGTAGAGTCAAACGGTTTAGATGTTGAATTGTATCAGTCAAAAATGTCTTCTTGTAAAGAAACTGACTCTTTCAGTTTTTTCTGAAACTCCCTAGTGTCAGAACTCGGTGTCTTTCTGAAAGGCAACCATCTCCTTTCAAAGTGCAAAGAATCTCTCCAGGCATTTACCATGATTCATCCATCACACTTCAGTATATTGCTCCAAATCACTGTACTCTGCACCCGCTTTAGAGAAAAGCCACATACCTGTGATGACTCAGTGCTCTGTTGCCACATCAGATCGTGTTGAACTTTCATGACCACCTTCATGAAATGATCAAAGTCCAGCAGTTTTCCTCACAGCAACTCTTAATGAATAATGCAGTGCAGTGTTAGGCCACCCTAGTGTGCGTCTATAAATCTGCAAACCCCACCTTTGATCCATGCATAGCAGGTGCTCCATCATTAATCACAGCTGACAACTTTCAAAACCTCCAATATCTGCAACAGGCTCCCAAAACCCACCAAAAATATCTGGACTCTTTCCTCCATGTTATGAGGCTGACTTCATAAGTTCTTCCTTCATGTTAAAATTTCTGTCATCTACCCATATGTATATCAGTAACTATCTTACATCTGCACTGTTTTCTCATGCCGAAGAAAAGTGAGAACCATCTTGCATAATTTCCTTTAATTTTTCTTCCATGCGATCAAACATGTCTGAAACTCCTCATGAAACCTATATCTCAAGAAAGAGATGCTGGATTGCATAATCATAGAATATCAGGGTTGGAAGGGACCTCAGGAGGTCATCTAGTCCAACCCCCTGCTCAAAGCAAGACCAATCCCCAGACTGATTTTTGCCACAAATCCCCCCGGATTGAACTCACAACCCTGGGTTTAGCAGGCCAATGCGCAAACCACTGAGCTATCCCTCCCCCCAGAGCCCCTTACTTTCTGGCAAGACAGGGGAGGCTGGGACAAATTTAAGTGGCATTGCGACCCAGTGCATGGGCTCTTGCGCCCATTCCTGGGCTCTTCAAAAGCCTGAGTCCATGGGGGAGCCAAGTGGAGGCAGACACTGGGAGCAGCAGGATCCCATGCACCAGGGACAACCCCACTCCCATTTGGCCCAGCAACCCCTCTGTTATGCCAGCAGGGAAGTTGCTTTGCCATTATGACACGCTGGGGGATTTCCTCCCAATGGCTGTAGGAACCTGATTGTGGCCAACCCCTTTTCGCGCACGCACACACACACACACACTGTGGGCAGGCTAGGGTTCACCTTTGCCAATGGGGCGGCAGTAACCAGAGCTATTATGTGGAGCCCCTCTCCTGCATGAATGGCAGAGATAGCTGTGCCAATGACTGGTGTTCAGAACTGGTACATAAGCGCCTACTCCCAGTCCTGGGCTCCACTCCATTTCCCATCAACACAGGCTCTGGCTCCATCTCGTGCCACCGAGCTTTGGTTATTGCCCCCCCATTGGCAGAAGTATATCCTGCCTGTACCCACTGCTGGGAGTGGCCTGGCCAGAATTGGACTGTTTGGGAGCTGAGAGCCAATGGAGGACTAGTAACTGGAGCTAGGTGGCTTGGGGTGGAGTTGGAGCCTGTGTTGATGGGAAAAGGGAGCAGTATGGGCGGCAGCAGCAGCTGTACTAAAAGTCTGCACCCCTCAGCAACCCAGGTCAATCAATTTTGTTTCCCCCAGTGCCTCAAACCCCCACCTCCACTGTGTTTGCCCTGGTTAACTGTTGGCAGGCCAAGTAAAATGATCTGGTAGGCCAGATGTGGCCCCCCCAGCTACCAGTTACCCATCTCTGATCAGCAGGGTTACAGTCCATCTTTTCACACTACTAGTGAGGTAAAGCAGCCTTAAAATAAATATAGATATGAATATGAAATCAGGCTCCTAACTTCCACCATACAGAGTACCAGGTGGGCATATCCCATAGCGTGTAAGGAATTCCCAAGGGTGCCTTTGAAAATTCCACAGAGCACTACATACTCAGAAAGAAGAACAGGAGTACTTGTGGCACCTTAGAGATTTCTTTTTGCGGATACAGACTAACACGGCTGCTACTCTGAAACCTACATACTCAGGTGACTTGAGTGAAAATGACCTGTGTGCCCAGCTCCCACTTCAGCCCTTAGATTGGAGTCCAAATGGTTAGTTGTGCTTACCAAAAGCTTTTGCAAATTTGATCTGTAGTTGCTTCCCATTCCACAACTCTCTCAAGTACAGAATGGGAAAACTGGTTTTTACTATGCTTATATAATGCAATGATCAACTAGCTGCACCCTCATTTAATTTTTTAGACTCTTCTTTCAGTAAGGGGCTTGTGAGATCATTGCTTTCTCCCAGTGGGCCACAGGAAACCATGAGAGAATTGCTGAAGTGTCTTGAGTAACCTTGGACTGCAGAGAGAGCTGTGCCTGGAGAGCATGGTGTCATGTAGTAATGAGGTTTTGAAAATTTCCGTGGCTGACAAACCTGGCTGAGACCTTGACAGCTTGGGCTTCTAGAACTGAGCAAATTTTCAAAGAACAGTACCACTCTTCTCTGTTTTGAGAATTCCATTGCTTTTTGGAGTCTCCCAAACTAGACACTCAAATCTTTTGCAAAGCACCCAAAGGAGGTCTTGAAAATGCTCCTGCTTACTCATTATGACTAGTTAATAAAAGCACAGAAGTGCATGCTTAAATCTCATTGACCCTGTGGGTGTAAGTGCTTTGCTGAATTGGGTGCCTTTAATTGTTGAATTTAGCAATCTGGAATAGTTCCGGTTTAAGACGAGCTCAATAGTCTATCTTTTTATCTAGGTGTTTGGCTAATGTTTTGTCTCTGGACTCTTCCGTTTTTTAGTCTTTCTTTGTTGCAAGATGCTATGTGAGAACGGTGCTATTTAGATGTTTATCATGCTGGGGTATTTTTTTATCATGTCCTTCCCAAGAAAACACTTCTATGCAAGATATTCCCAAGGGTCATGGATGCTCTCTGGGTTATGTTTGCTAAGAACAAACATGAAGGGGCAATGATAAGTGTATCAGAAGAATAGAAATAATTGAAGATGGAAAAAATCTGGCTCTATTGAGGAGCAGATAAATCCTAAACTGACCTTCAGAGAATAACTGATAAGAAATGCAAAGGTAAAAAGTGAAAAGAATGCATTTGAGGCTTAGATAAAAACGAGTAATTTTTTCAAGTACATAAAGAACAAGATGTTAGCAAAGGAGACAATAAGGCCTCTGAAAGCCTACAACTGATAGAGGAGGTAGACAGTTTTTAAAATAAATTGTCTGACTTAAGGCTTGTCTTTATGGAAACTTAGTGTGTGGCAAGCTGGTGTGTAAATCTACAATGCACCATCTTGCCCTGCAATAATGTCCCATGTGTACAAAAGTTTCATAGTGCTCTTTGGTGTACTGCTGTTTCAAATGGTAATATATCAAAGCATACTACGGTTTTCAGTGTATGGTACCAGGGCCCACATGGGCACTTAGAGTGCGGTAAGCTGGTGTGCTGTAGATATACTCCCAGACGTGCACACCCTAAATTGGTGTAGACAAGTCCTGAATCAGATGAGTGACCGCTACAAAACAGATGTTTGTTTTAGCCACGTTTGGAGCAAATGATGGCACATATTACTCCTCCTAGGCTTCCAATCCCAACTAACCCTTTTGAATACCCAGCATGCTATCCCATCTCTTACAGCAAGATCCTCTGAAAATAAGGAAATTCCTAGCTGATGACCTCCTCTTTGGAAAGTAGCAACTGCACTTCCTAAGGTTACAAGTCACTGGGTGCATTTTGCACAGGTACAAGCATATATTCTTGCCAACCCATACTATCCAATTGAGTCTGGGCTCTAAAAATCCTGAGTGGCTAAAACTCATAGGAACTTTAACTTTACTTTTTAAAAAAAATTAGGTACACTTTTTCATGCTTTTCTCTGAAATCATGAGGGCTAGAAACTGACTTCAAATAAAAGAAAAGAAAGCTGAGTTTTTTCACATAATTGCAGAACCTCTGAAGTGACAGCATTAAGAAAACACCAATTATAGCAAGCCTTTCAATAAAATCATGAGTTGGCAACATGTGTATTTCCACTATCTAACAACATTCTAACCTCTTCCATCATTCTAAATGTTTTTCTGTCTACTTCTGGAAATGTTTGGTTTTCCCAGTAGAGTAGGAGCTGCTAGGCAGATAGAGCAGAATGAAGACTGCAAAAATATTGATAGCTGTCAGAATTTTAAACAAATTCACTTTAGCTATGTTTGTGCCACTTTTTGGTTCATTTTCCACAAATACTCTAGTGAATATGTTTGTTTTCAGGGTGGTTTATGCAACTATTGGAAAATATTCACACACAATGAATTATAAACTCCTTTTCTATGAGCACTTACCATTGGAACTCTAGTTCTAGGAATTGTCTAATCAATCTGGAAAGAAAGATGCACCATGTGACTTAAGAGTGATCAATCTTATAAACTATTCTCAGCAAGCAGCTCACAAACATACTAGAAACAAAGGATTGGTTGTATTGAGGCACTTGGAAATTATTGCAAACCACTTCTGGACAGTTCGTGAACAGGCATGAAATTAATTAGATCACTTATGTGTTGGGAACTGTGGGCCAGGACTTCAAAATATGTTGGCTGCTTTGAAGCAGCTGGTGAGAGGAAAGAGAGAGAGGGGTGAAGGATTACCTTGGAGTATTTCTTGAAGAGGTCACAGAACTGATAGCTGAAAACACATAAAACAAAATACAGAGACACTTTCCTGAGGGTGAAAGTCTATAGCTATTATGGGGTTTAGGAGTTTTCAACTGGGCTTTTATAACCCTGAGTAGGGCCTCAAGACAAGTCAAAGATGATTCTTACTGTTTCTCTGACCAGCTAAATAGTGTAGGATGCTCAGGTTAGGGAACAGAGCTGTTGAACCAGGACAAACCCATCTCCGTGCTGAAGCCAACGCAGTACAATGGTGCGAAGAAGTGTGGATGTGTGTGTTCCCCATTCAGAATTATGCAAGTGTCTCAAGCATTAGTACTGCACTGACTACCTGAGTTTGTTATTCTCCTGATACATCTGTCTCACCTTGGGGGAAAAAATGAATAGCTCTAAAGGAGCGATCTAAAGGAAACCATGCATCTGAAAACTAGCCCTCTATCACTGGGGAAGATTAGGGATTTCCTATTCTGGATGCATTTCCCCCCCCCCCCCCCACTAAATGAGTATCTCCACTGGACATCAGCCAAGCTACAACAACATGAATACATTCTGACATAACCTGCCCACTGGGTCCCTGAGCTGCTGAGGAAGGTGTTTAAAAAAAACCCTCCCCGCCTATGCCAGTCTGGCACTGAGGGATGATCCCCAAAAGGCACTAGCATGATGCTCGCAGCAGGCCTCCAAAACACAGTCCTTAGCTAATCCCATGGGGATGTAAATTGTTGCTCTTGGGCACAGAATGATGCCTAGGCAGGGGAAAGGGCTTATAAGCATTTCCCCCAGGTATGCAGGAGCCAAGGAGCTTCATCCTTCAATCAACCAGCCCCCCTCCCCCTCAAGTCCATGAGAAAGCTGAGTGCCACAAGGAAGGGAGGGGAAATTCTTAAACTGGCCCAAGAGTTTTATTTCCTTTGCTAGTTCAGACAAGTCCTCCGATCTCTGAGGCTGTGGGATGAGATTAAACTATTTTATAAATGGATCCTTAACATAGGTGCTGCCGCACCCCTTGGCTTGAAGTGATTCCCATCAAATATCAAGTTTACAGTTTGGTTCAGTGGCTTTCAGCACCCCCACTATACAAATTGTCCCAGCACTTCTTATCCTTACATTAAATATGGCCATTTTTTCTTAGTGTAGGCACAGCACATGGCAAACTAGGCATGAGCTAAGTGAACTCTAACATAGGATTCCATCCCCAAACTTCTCCGTACAAAATTCTGCCTACTCATCAGTCAATTGGGTATTTGCAAAGCATTGTAGACCAGATCCCTAATTAGAGTAAACTGGCACAGCTAGTGACTTAATCCTGTCTTTATCAGGATGTTTGACTTCAGTCGAGCTACAGAACTTTACATCATGTGAGGATTATGTACCAGAAAACATTCTTCTCATTTAAAAAAAAAAAAATTGTCAACTCAGATTTGGGTTTGGATTTTGTTTTTTGGTGAATCTACAAAGGTAACATCTTCAAAGTTCACATCTCTGCAAAACTGTTCAGTAAAGGTTTAAACAACAGAAAAATAAATATAAAGCAAAGAACAATGTGTGTATGCATAACCACCAGCCTTGACATTTTGCATGTAGCACTTTTGTGTTGTTCTGTTAAGGAATGTACTGTTCTAGAGACTTAAAGATGTATGAAACCAGGATACTGCAAATGAGAATTAGTAAGTTTATGCAGGCACTGAAGAAGTGGAAACTAGGTCAAATTACAAAGGATGAATATAAACAAATAACACAAGTATGTAGGGACAGAATTAGAAAGGCCAAGGCACAAAATGAGATCAAACTAGCTAGAGACATAAAAGGTAATAAGAAAACATTCTATAAATACATTAGAAGCAAGAGGAAGGCCAAGGACAAGGTAGGCCTATTACTCAATGAGGGAGAAAAAATAACAGAAAATGTGGAAATGGCAGAGGTGCTTAATGACTTCTTTGTTTCAGTTTTCACCAAGAAGATTGGTGGTGATTGGATGTCTAACATAGTGAATACCAGTGAAAATGAGGTAGGATCAGAAGAGGCTAAAATGGGGAAAGAACAAGTTAAAAATGACTTAGGCAAATTAGAGATCTTCAAGTCTCCAAGGCCTGATTAAATGCATCCTAGAATACTCAAGGAGCTGAGTGAGGAGATATCTGAGCCATTAGCGATTTGTCTGAGAAGTCATGGAAGATGGGAGAGATTCCAGAAGACTGGAAAAGGGCAAATATAGTGCCCGTCTATAAAAAGGGAAGTAAGGACAACCCAGGGAATTAAAGACCAGTCAGCTTAACTTCTGTACCCAGAAAGCTAATGGAGCAAATAATTAAGCAATCAATTTGTAAACATCTAGAAGATAATAAGATGATATATAACAATCAGCATGGATTTGTCAAAAATAAATTGCGTCAAACCAACCTGATAGCTTTCTTTGACAGGGTAACAAGACTTGTGGATGGGGGAAAGCAGTAGATGTGGTATATCTTGATTTTAGTAAAGCTTTTGATACTGTCCCGCATGACCTTCTCATAAACAAACTAGGGAAATGCAACATAGATGAAGCTACTAATAAGTTGGGTGCAAAACTGGTTGGAAAACCCTTCCCAGAGAGTAGTTATCAGTGGTTCAGAGTTCTGCTGGAAGGGCATAATGAGTGGGGTCCCTCAGGGATCAGTTCTGGGTCCAGTTCTGTTCAATATCTTCAACAGTGATTTAGATAATGGCATACAGAGTACACTTAAAAAGTTTGCGGATGATACCAAGCTAGAGGGATTGCAAGTGCTTTGGAGGATAGGATTCAAAATGATCTGGAGAAATGGTCTGAAGTAAATAGGATGAAATTCAATAAGGATAAATGCAAAGTACTCCACTTAGGAAGGAACAATCAGTTGCGCACACACACAAAAAGGGGAATGACTGCTTAGGAACAAGTACTGCGTAAAGGGATCTGGGTGTCATAGTGGACCACAAGCTAAATATGAGTCAACAATGTAATGCTGTTGCAAAAAAAGCAAATATCATTCAGCGATGTTTTAGCAGGAGTGTTGTAAGCAAGACACAAGAAGCAATTTTTCTGCTCTGTTTTGGCCTCAGCTGGATTATTGTGTCCAGTTTTGGGTGCCACATTTCAGGAAGGATGTGGCCAAATTGGAGAGAGTCCAGAGAAGAGCAACAAAAATGATTAAAGGTCTAGGAAACATGAGGGAAGATTGGGGAAAAAATGGGTTTGTTTAGTCTGGAAAAGAGAAGACTGAGAGGGGGCATAATAGTTTTCAAGTACGCAAAAGGTTGTTACGAGGAGGAGGAAGAAAAATTTGTTTTTCTTAAACTCTGAGGCTAGGACAAGAAGCAATGGGCTAAAATTGCAGGAAGGGAGGTTTAGGTTGGACATTAGGAAAAACTTCCGAACTGTCAGGATGGTTCAGCACTGGAATAAATTGTCTAGGGAGGTTGTGGAATCTCCATCATTGGAGATTTTTAAGAGCAGGTTAGACAAATACCTCTCCGGGATGGTCTAGATAATTAGTCCTGCCATGAGTGCAGGGGACTGGACTAGATGACCTCTCAACATCCCTTCCAGTTCTATGATTCTATAATATTGAAAGGAAGGGGTAGAAGCAAATCATGGAGCTCTAACTCTGTGACTCATTCAATGTTCTTCCAGAGATAGTTTGCATGTTCATGCTAATTTTTTTTTTTTTTTGGGGGGGGGGGAATCACAGTTGGTTATAAATTAAAACTGCACCTGTAAAGTTCCAGTGTTCTTCTCCTTGAAAGTCATAAATACAACTTGTCCAAATTATGCTGTGATATTTATTTATATACTGTATGATTTGCATCTATAGCTTAAAACTTGACTTTTTTTTCCAGCTTCCCCCTCACCCCATTTAGCTGTGACCTAACTGTGCGTACAGAAGTTTGTCTAATTTAGAATGCACTAACTAAGATATGAAGAAAGGCCAAACTTTAGCCTTTTACAACTGTAGTGAAACATGGGTATGTCTCATAGCTACAGATAGTGTCTTATCTTTTCAGAGAATAAATCTATACCAACTGATATCATTTAAGTGGGATCTCTTCTAAACTTTTATTGTTCTCAATTTTTCTGTCAATATTTTTTTCCAGCTACCCAGCAGCGTGCAAAAAAAAAAAAAAAAGGGCGGGGGGAGAAGAGGAGGAGAAACTATTATCTCTAACTGTTGAAGATTGGAAGAAAAAAAGGTTGAATTTCTTTCTGTTTGAGTTCTGAAGGATATTTGACTGAATAGTTCTTCATATAATGCCTGGATGTTTATATTGATTCACTCTATTGTTGCCTTCACCACATGGAATTTTTCCATACTACTGTTTACAATAATGGACTTATAAAAACACTTGGCTATAAATCTTTAAGATTTTAATAACTTAGCTTAGAGCATTAGGTCTCCACTCCATAGAAATTATAGTAGATGGTGAAAAAAGTCTCATTTTTGTAATTATTTTGCTGGATTTTTTGACAGAATAATAGACTGAAAGACAAACTTATAGTTCACTACTTTGAGACTAGCTCAGTGAATTAAGAATTCAGTGACAATGCTAGTTTACTCTGCTTGTATCACTAATAGCTTTGAAGATAAACTGCACTAATAGTCTGTATTAATCAAACCGCACTCAAATTGCGTAGAGATAATACTTCCCAATCTGTGGTTTTGTTTTTTGGTTTTTTTGTTTGTTTGTTTTTTAAGAGGAGTTGGTTTATTTTTTTAGAATTATTGACTTAAAATATTTGTGGGGGAAGACTTTTTTGAGGTATTATATTTTTTACACAACTATATAGAGCATTGATATTCATTCATGGTGGTGATCAGTTTGACCTCTAATGAATAGAAGAGATTTATGGGAAACTCATTAAAGAGTCAGGTTATGACTTTAGTGATTCATTCTGGCTGATAATTAACAGCATACACTGAAAGAGTTCCGAGAGTTCTACAAAATGAACTTAATATGAACTGTACTTACCATAGAAAAGATGTTTTGAGTAGAGTGGATAAAAAAACTTCGGTCATTAATATGTCTCAAAAGGTTTCTCTTATTTTTTCTTTTTCTCCTTGGTGCGTGCGCGTGCTCTCTCTCTCCAGTTACTACAGGAAGAAAACTTAGTAAATGCCAACTGGCAGCTGAATCTTAAGCAGTTTTTTTAGTTTGATATAATTGGTCCTGTATGCAAGCTGCTGCTATTATTATTATTATTATTATTATTATTTGAATGTTATTTTGCGTGCTTAAATTGAGAATAGTACTGTACTTCTATTGAACTATTCACTGTAATGCATAATAAGGACTCTCTCTCTAATGTATCCTTTTATACTAGAAACTGAAACATGGACCTAATGTGGCGGTTTTAAGTGTTTTTTTAATTTCACAGGTTTTCCTGTGATAGTTAAATGCAGATTTATTATTGTGCTTCCAGATAGATATATAGATAGATATCTATGAGAGAGAGAGAGATTCTGAAACCAAAAATAGCCTACTTTGTTTAAAAAAAAAAAAAAAAAAAAAAAAAGTTGAGACTGACTACCATGTAGTCGCCTACCATGAGGGAGTTTAGGTCGTCTATCCTGAGGATGACAATATCATCAATTGCATTTCAGGTAATTATCGATTTGTAATCCTGCATAGATTTCCACCACAACTTCAACCATCCCCCATCCATCAGATGCTCTCTATAACATTCCTGCATCATCATTAGCTTCCTGGACACCAAGATCAGCTTCAACAATGGAACCATTCAGATCACTATATACAAGAAACCTACAGATCACCATTGTGATATACTGTACCCTATATATTCACCACTGTACCCACATATTCATTACTGTAATATGATTGATATATTTTGTACAAAGTATGCCTTGTGAGGTATCATTTGAAAAGTCTTAATTTGATGAACCTCATTCTGTTTAAATGTGTGTATCATCAGTGTACATGAATGTATAAGATTTTGCTATATATTTGTTATAGAAACATGTTGTGACTCTGGGAAACGCCCACAGATTAACTCTTCAGTAGCAACAAAGGAGTGACCAACATCCAGTCAGGTGTCAAGTGACCATCCCTGGCCATTCACCAGCAGATATGTTGTAAACAAGATATTTACAATTCACATGAAAGACAGTTGCTGCAACATGTACACAATGGGGCTACCTAACCCCCATATCCAGGATCTTTGCAGCACCTCAAGGAGAAAATAAAATAAGGAAGAGTGACAACATCACTTAATCTCTCTTCCCCACCTACACTGAAGGCAACAAAAATGTTGGGAAGACAAAGAACCATTTGAACTGGGGGAAGTGGTCCTAACTGGAAAAGTTTTTAATTTAGCACAGTCTGTTGTAGGCTTTTGGGTAAGAGAAACCTTATTGCTTCATATTTGACTTTAGTCTGATAAAGTTTAGGAATTAGACTGCAATTTTATCTTTTTTTTTATTTTTATAACCAAGTCTGAACTTCTATGACTATCCTATTTAAAACCTTTCTGTAGGTAATACATTGGTTTAGATAAATCATTAAAATAAGTTTTTTTTGTTTTTGATTGAAGTTTGGGGAATCTACTCAGGTTACAAAGGCTGGTGGATATTCATACCCTTTGATGGTATGACAAATTAGTTGAGCTTACTCTGATCAAGGGGGTCTTGGGCAGTGTAAGATGCACATTTCTAGGGTGCAAGGCGGGGGCTGGAGGAATTTGCAGGTGTCTCCCTCTACATCGTTCATGAGTAGCTGTGAGAACCTTCATGTAATTTTGCTGGGTGTACCTCTGATGGCTGAGTGAACAGAGCCTGGAGGGGTTTGCTGTTGACTATTGTATGAGACAGCATGGGCAGGAGAGTTAGAGAGCACAGCAGTTTTACAGTCCAGGTTGTACCCTGGGGCATGTCACAACCATATTTGCTTTCACAGATCTAGTAACCATCCCAAAAACACAAAGAAATATGTAGTCTACAGCGAGGCAGGCTTTCAGACACTACTGAATCTGCTCCAAAGAGAAAGTCCGGGGTACACACCTTAATGCACTTAAAACCACTTTCACCAAACAAGGACACTCCAGCAGAGAAGTAGATTGCATCATGGAATGGGCCACCCACATACCCTGAGAGAACCTGCTTCAATATGGGGGTGGGGGGAACCCTTCAACCACACATCCCTTGTTGTCCCCTACCAAGCTACACTGAAATCTACAGAGAGTATCATTAAACAATTATAACCCATACTCAATGGGGACCACATCCTGAAAGAAATCTTTCCTGAACCCTCTCTTCTGGTCTTCTAGCAACTTAATCTAGCTCGCCATCAGAAGCAAGCACCTCACAAACCAGGACCTACCAACTCAAAGCGGCACCAGACCCTGCCATAACAGATGCAAAACCTGCAGGCACATGTCCACTGCAACAGTGATCAATATCCCCCACAACACCTTTCAAGATCTATGACCCATGGTGTACCTTATCCAGTGCACTAAATGTCCCAATAACTATGTGGGTGAAACCAGACAATCACTATGCTCTCAAAGCAACTCACACAGGAAAAAGTGATAAAAGACAAAAACATCATACCATCTCTGGGAGAACACTTTTCACAAACTGATTACACCATATTTGACCTCTGTTCTTGTGCTTAAAGGACACATGTACAACACTTTCAAAAGACAAACCTTGGAGCTTAAATTCAGAACTTTGCTAGACACTAAAATTGTGATCTTAGTACAGATACTGGATTCATGGCTTATTACAACGTGTAACCCACTAACCCTACTTTTTTTGACCTAGAACTGCAGAGGTGTTAATGGGCCACTTCATCTTGAATGGTCCCTTAGAATGTTAATTTATGCTAAACAATCTTTTTCTGCCTCATATTTTGCCCTGACACTCTTTCCTAGATCTGAAGAAGACCTCTGTGTAGCTTGCAAGCTTGTCTTTTTTTTTTTTAACCAACAGAAGTTGGTCCAATAAAAGATAAAACACCTGAAATATTTTAAATGAAGTATTTTGACTTTTTGTTTGGAAGTTTCCCCTATTTTTTTTCTTAACCAAAAAAAAAAAAAAAAGTTAAATACTCAAACAAAATGTCTTGCTTCAGCTTGAACAAAACATTTTAATTCAACCCAAAATGCACTTTTTTGTGGGGGAGGGAGGAATTGCCAATCAATTAAAAAAAAATCCATTTTTCTCACAGATCTATTCAGGTATATTGTATTCACTGCAACTCATTGGACCTGAGTTGGAATTTTCCATGTGTAAGCACCTCAAGGTTTGGCCCATTATTTGTGCACTGGTTCTAGAATTGCTTTTTGATATATACTGGGAGTTGTGAGCTACAGCACAGCGCACGCAGTCAGTTGTCACTAAGGGAAAAAGTCAGCATTTGCTCACAGCCTCCAAAGACTGGTGTCTGCAGTGTTTCATTATGGTTGGAATAGAAAGGAATCTTGAAGGGTGTGGTGCTGACTGACTGCTGATAAATGTAGACATTGTAAGTAGTGGAAGCATCCTGTAGTTACCGGTGATGACATCTTTTTATCTTGTGGTTACACTGCCTTTATCTCTGACCTCGCCTTTTGGGAAATTTCTTTATGCGTTCTCAACTAAAAGGTAAGTTTTCATTCTAAGCCCTCACAGCTCTTGCCCATTTGTCCTTGAGTCAGCTTGCAACTAGTCTAAATCCAAAGCCCATGTGACAGTTATCCCTTATTGGATTTCAAACAGACTATCCTGGAATGCAACTGTGATGATCCTGCCCAGGGGCAATCACACAACTAGATTGTGCATACTAATCACACTCCTCACGATGATACAAATAAGGTTAATTTCCCCTTATTCCTAAACTCTCCATTATCATGTATGTTTAAGGGTTGTACTAGATGTAAGCAACCATGAGACCAAACAATTGAAGAATGTCAAGATTTAGCACAGAATATAGGAATATTAGAACAGCTGGAAAATGTAATAGGGTTGCCAGGTGTCCAGTTTTTGACCGGAACACCCAGTTGAAAAGCAATCCTAGCAGCTCCAGTCAGCACTGCCGACCGGCCCATTAAAAGTCTGGGCGGCAGTGCTGCGGGTCTAAGGCAGGCTAGTCCCTGCCTGTCCTGGCACTACTCCACACCCCAGAAGTGGCCAGCAGGTCCATCTCCTGGGCCAGGGGGCTCCATGCACTGTCCCCACCCCAAGCACTGGCTTCACCCTCCCATTGGCCAAGGTTCCTGGCCAATGGGAGCTGAGGGGGCAATGCCTGTGGGCAAGAGCAGTGCATGCATCCTCCTGGTCCCTCCCTGCCTAGAAGATGGACCTGCTGGCCACTTCCAGGGTGCAGCGTGGAGTCAGGACAGGCAGGAAGCCTGCCTTAGCCCCCCTGCTGCGCTGCTAACTGTGAGCTGCCAGAGGAAAGCCTGAGCCCCAACCCCCCAAACCCAGAGCCCCCTCCTGCACCCCAAACTCCTCATCCCTGGGCCCAGCTCAGAGGCCAACCCCCCCACCTCAGCCTGCAGCCCCCTCCTGCACTCCAAATCCGTTGGCCCCAGCCAAGAGCCTGCACCCCCAGCTGGAGCCCACACCCCAACTCCCTGCCCCATCTTGGAGCCCCCCCCCCCCCCCCCGGCCCCCCCCTTTTTCCCCCCCCCCCCGAGCCCTCACCCCCTCCTGCATCCCCGCCCCAGCCCCTGAGATTCCTTAGCAGCCCCTCGCACATACAGTGGAGTTACTAGGCAGCAGAGAATCAGGCCCAATAGGAGGCCCTAATAGAGGGACTAATAGTGCTACATTTTGTATGTAGCTGTAATGCATGGGATATAGTTTAGTTTCCCAGTCATATTTTCAGAAGAAGAAAACTGCAAAAGCTCGGTAGGGTTACCCTAACCCTAACCCTTGTATTTCCAATTCCTGTCATATTTCTGCTTTACTCTTTCCTTTCGCTATTGGGAATGGCAATAGTCACTGGTTTTGCAGGGCGCCATTTACATTTTCATTGTCTCAGACTTGCCCTGCCAGAAGGACCTTTCTCCCACTTTTATATTTAAAAACAACTGCCATGTTTAAAACAAACAAACAAAAAAACCCACCTATATCAAGACCCAGAATGCAATTCTTGGTCCGGGCTAGGTTTTAGTGATCATACCAATTAGTTGTATAATGCTTTAAAGGATAGTTACAGCTGCTGGTCTTATCCTTGTGTTCTGTCAATTCTTTTCCCAGCTGGACTGGACTGTGAGCAATAATTACACTTCCATCAGTTGTTAGACTCCTCTTTGCCACTGTGAGGGAACCTTATGACATGGCTCTAGTTCTTAATAATTATCTTGTGTGATAAAGGTAAGAGGAAGAGAAGCAGACACATTCTAGGCTCATCCATGTGTGTTCTCCCTTTCATGAAATCTCACTATACTTGCTGATCCCTCCCCACTTCCTTCTCTAATTTTTCTCCCTTGTGGAGCTTCATAATGAAAATAATGCACAACCTCTTACCTCTGCTATTTCCCATGCAACCATTTTGTCTCCTTCAAACGAATAAGGCAATATTTTTTTGAATTGGCAAGATCGGTCTTTTATGATGTTCCATAAAACTCTCAGATGAGTTCGGGGGATCCTTCTCATAGACTCATAGACTTTAAGGTCAGAAGGGACCATTATGATCATCTGGTCTGACCCCCTGCATGCTGCAGGCCGCAAGACCCTTCCCTGGACTTTGCCGTTGAAGTCCCCAATCCTGTGTTTTAGTGACTTCAATCGGCTGAGACCCTCCTGCTAGTGATCCCTGCCCCATGCTGCGGAGGAAGGCGAAAAACCTCCAGAGGCTCAGCCAATCTACCCTGGAGGAAAATTGCTTCCCGACCCCAAATATGGCGATCAGTAATACCCCGAGCATATAGGCAAGAGTCTCTAGCCTGACCCTTGTTGGCCATTATGCTATTCATGTACCATTGCTTGGTTTTCCTTGGCTACTATGTTTTACCATTAAACCATTCCCTCCATAAACTTATCCAACTTAATCTTAAAACCAGACAGGTCCGTCGCCCCCACCGTTTCCCTCGGAAGGCCGTTCCAATATTTCACCCCTCTGACGGTCAGAAACCTTCGTCTAATTTCAAGCCTGAACTTCCCCCCGGCCAGTTTGTATCCATTCGTTCTCGTGGTTAACAGCAACCCTTAATTAAGTCACAATATCTGAATCTGGACTTAAATGTTGAATGTCTTTAGAGTTCAGGAGCGTTTGCAACTGGACGGGGCATGGGCTTGGGTCTGCGTCCCACTTTCTCACATCTCCATTGGATCAGTGCATTGCTCAAGATGCTGCATTATCAAGCAAGGTCTGTCTCATCCACTCCCTTTATGTTTTAAATTTTAGCCGCCTAAAGTATAGTGATTTTAACAATGGCCAACTTCCTGCCACAGCACTTGATACTTTCCCTATATTTAGAAATGTAATAACTCCAACACTAAGCCCTGGTCTACACTTGGGGGGGGGGGATCGATCTAAGATACGCAACTTCAGCTACGCGAATAGCGTAGCTGAAGTCGAAGTATCTAAGATCGAATTACGTGGGGTCCACACAGCGCAGGATTGACGGCCACGGCTCCTCCGTCGACTGCGCTACCGCCGCTCGCTCTGGTGGAGTTCCAGAGTCGATGGTGAGCGCGTT
This sequence comes from Trachemys scripta elegans, assembly GCF_013100865.1. Lineage (NCBI taxonomy): Eukaryota > Metazoa > Chordata > Testudines > Emydidae > Trachemys > Trachemys scripta. The sequence goes on from NC_048309.1 coordinate 9,474,258, forward strand.
CGGGGATCGACATATCGCGTCTTAACGAGACGCGATATATTGATCCCGGATAAATCTATTGCTACCCGCTGATACGGCACCTGTTTTCTCAAAACATTTTGCAAAGGTATGTGAATATTTAGAGTAAGAAAAGGCCACCTTCTGGTGAAATCAGCCATTCTCCACCTGAGAATGATTTCCTCATTGAAACTGTGAAAATATTTTTATTGCCTGTTTTTAAAGCAATATATTTAGTCAAAAATATTAATAAAATAACACTAGAGTGAAGTGTGAAATTGTGTGTGGGGGGGAAAGCACCAAACATGCCAGAATATTCTTCTGGAACAAAAATTGTAAATTTCACACCGTGCTGGCTTAGAGTAGTAGACTGAATGAAAAAGCCTAAGGAGAATGAAAGGTAAGCTTTGCTTTACTTTTATCACAGTCAGTAAGAAATAGCCTCAAGGAACATAAGACTATATCAGTAGCAACTACCCTAGCATTTTTGTCTCAATTCAGTTTGGATCATCCTGTATTTTCCTTTCCTTTATTCTGCAATGAAAGCAAGCCTATTCTATGATGCTAATGAAAACAATCAACGATATCCTTATTACCCAATTCCACTTTAAAACACCATAGTGACATTGCTGGTAATTCAATTTATGTATAAATTCATATTAACAAATACTTCTGCACAGGGGCCCACCCCAGTGGATCTAATCGCAGAACTGGGATTCTTAGTCTGTGCATTTTAACCCAATCCTGTAATCACTTAAGCAGATGCCCAAATTTATTCACATGAGTCGTCCCCTGGAAGTCTCCAGTGCACAAAGGTGTGCGCATGTTCTAATGTTTGCAAGATTGGGCCTAATGCTACTGCATTACTGCAGTATCTTTCTATTAATGTAATCCGGACGATACTTTACCTCACTTTCCCCAAATTTGTTAGTAAGTATTTCTAACTAGAATAGACCAGAGTTGTCATGGCTGGTGGTGGAAGCATTTTGTTTAGACTACACAATCCATTTTTACATGGGATCCATAGGCCACAACTGGATGGAATGGAAGACCACCCAATTCTGAAGTGTGTGTACGAAGAAATGCTGCTACATGGCCAGCTATCACATGGGCACCAAAAGCTTCAATAGTACAAGATTACCCGTGAGGAATGTAGATTGAATATACAATCAGACCACCTTAAACACCCTGGACAATATTGATCTGGGTGGTCTTCAATTTGCAAGAAGGCCGTTTCACTTTGGGATTTGCCATGATGATGGTAGGCCACAATTCTTCACCAAAGGTGGAAGACTTTTTTTTAAGTTTAAGAATTAAAATGTCAGAAAGTCAAATTTGCTCTCATCCTGCATCTATGCAGTGGTATTGCCTGGATATAATGAAATAAACTTTGACCCATAAACCTCTAATAGTAAAAAGAGTGGAAAAACTGCAATGTTGCTAATGCCTTTAGCAATGCCAGGCAGTGGAGTTATAATAAATATATGCTGCATAACTGGTCTATACCTCCAAAAGGTTTTTGCATTGAACAGTTTATATATAGGAAGGAATTCTCCCCCATGTCAGACTGGCAGAGACCCTGGGAGTTTTCCACCTGCCTCTGTAGCATAGGTAGGGTTGCCAGGTGTCCGGTTTTCGACCAGAACGCACAGTTGAAAAAAGACCCTGTTGGCTCCAGTCAGCACCACCAATGGGCCATTGGTGCATGGGCGACATGGGAGGCTCCACATGCTGCCCGTGCCCCTAGTGCTGCCTCCACAGCTCCCATTGGCCAGGAACTACGACCAATGGGAGCTGCAGGGGTGGCACCTGCAGGTGTGAGGCCAGTGTGTAGAGCCTCCCTGGCCGCCCATGCACCTAGGGGCCGCAGGGACCTGGCAGCTGCTTCCTGGGAGCCACGGTAAGTGCCACTGGGACTCCTCACCCTAACCCCCTGCCCCAGCTGGGAGCCCACTCCTGAACCCCAAACCTCTCATCCCCAGCCCTACCCCAGAGCTCACACCCCCAGCCAGAGCCCCCAACCCCCCCTACCCCAACCCTCTTCCCCAGCCCAGAGCCCTCTCCCTCACCCTGAACCCCCCATTTCTGGCTCCATCAGGAGCACACACCCGCAGCCCAGAGCCCATACCCCCCGCACTCCAACCCCCAGCTGGAGCCCTCATCCCCCTCCTACACCACAACCTCCTGCCCCAGCCTGATGAAAGTGAGTGAAGGTGGGGGAGAGCGAGCGACTGACAGAGAGGGGGGATGGAGCGAGCGGGGGCGGGGGTGGAGCATCGGAGAAGAGGAGGGCAAGGGGTGTTCGGTTTTGTGCAATTAGAAAGTTGGCAACCCGAAGCATAGGACATGGGTCTGTTGCTGGTTTAAACTAGAGTAAATGGTGGATTCTCTGTATCTTGAAGTTTTTAAATCATGATGTGAGGACTTCAGTAATTCAGCCAGAGATTATGGGTCTATTATAGAGTGAGTGGGTGAGGTTCTGTGGCCTGTGATGTGCAGGAGATCAGCGTCCAGTCGAAAAGGGAACCTGGCAGCGCCCGGTCTGTAAAAGTCCAGTTGGCTGCAGTAACTGTCTTCTGTCACTGGGGGGGAGGGGCGGGAAGAGCAGCAGCTGGAGCCACGCTGGGGAGCTGCTCTGTGCTCAGTTCCTGACACCTGACAGAAAGCAGTGGCTTCTGGACCAGGCTTCAAGGGGATCCGGTGTGCGCCCCCTTCTGCCCTGCTGTGCCCCGATTGCCTGTGCCCTGGCCCCTCACTACGGGAACTGAACCCCCCCCCGGCCCTGCTGTACCCCAATTGGACAGGTGGGCAGGCTCCGCTTCAGCTCCTCCCAACCTGGCTCTGTAGGGAGCAGGTGAGTCCTGGGAGAGGGGGCTGGAGAGAGAGGGGCGGAGGGAGAGGAGTGAGTGGAGGCGGGACCTCGGGGAAGAGGTGGGGCCTCAGGAGAAGGGAGCAGGGCAAGGGTGCTCGGTTTTCAACAATTAGAAAGTTGGCAACCCTAGGTCAGAATAGATGATCAAGATGGTCCCTTGTGACCTTAAAGGCTGTGAGATCTCTACTAGGAGATATATGAACAGATTTCGTCCCTTCGACCCTCCTCATATGCCGGAGGAGATAATCTGGGCCTTAGTTAGAAATACAACCTTTGATTAATGTCTGCAGGTGAAAGTTTTTCCAAGTGTAAAAATCAATAGGGAAGGTAGCATGGCACATTCTCAGGAACAAGCCTGTATACATTTTTTTTTTTCTGCTATCACAAGTTGATTTAGCAGAGGGGTTGTTTTTAAAACAAAACAAATACAGCTGGGGGGAAAATATCAAATTCTGTTTCTATTCACTTCAGAACCTGCTTTTGCACTGAATTCTACGAGAATTACTAAGAAGAACAGAGTATGAGCTAAATCAAGAAGCATTTCATTAGGAAAATATGCAAGGAGATATTTATAGCTAAACCATAACAAAAATCTAACCAAAATACAAATTGACACCACTATGTAAAAAATAGAGGTATTAAATAATTGAATTGTGTTATATGCAGTAAAGAAAACTCAGTGTTCTGTTTAAAAAGTATGTCATCATTCTGATGACAATTTACATAAATGCAGTGCATTCCCTCATTGTGCAAACAGAAAAATAATAGAAACATAAGTCAGTATAGGTGTATATACTACAACCTCTCAGACAGCTAAGGTAACTAATCATTCAATCTATCTTTTAGACAATTCCATTTTTTCTGCAGCGTGAGATAGTAGATAGGCTTTAAGGTTATTGACCAGTATATGTATCCTGTTTTTTACATTTAAAACAGCATGCAGCAGCTCCAGTATTTCTGGTTTTCCTGAGACAAGCTGCAGATTTAATGAAGTGCTGTACTGTTATTTCTTCAGAGTGAGGATGCTCTGCCTTGACACGAAAAGCGCTTTAAAGAAACTGTAGATAGATTTTAATTGCCACTCTTGGAAAATGCGACAATTACACTGTGTAGACAACTACAGCTGGATTCAAAGTGAAGTTACTCTGAATATTCTTTATATCCTGGATCCTCTACTTTATTATATACTAAAACTGCAGTGGGAAGATAACTTTAGCTGGTTCCAAATTCTAATTTGAAAACCCAATGTAAAGTACATCCTCCCAAGAATGCATAATTAACCAGTGTTTGTTAGAGTCAATCTGAGTGCTTAAGTTATTGAATATGGGTTAATCTTGGTTAGATTTAAAGCACCACCTGTTCACTCCTATTAAAAACAAAAGTGTCATAATTGTAATTTCTGTTTCAGTGAAGTATTTAATCCTTACATATTTGGTTTCATCTTTTGAATATGCAGTTGGCTTATGAATACCCTCCATCACTCAGAGAATCAATGTGTGTCCCATTTATTGAAAATGCAAGTAGTACATTGCCTTTGCTCTGCATATGCCTGGTAGTGAAGCACTGCCATTCAGAATGTACTTTCCAGCTGGGGAAAGCAATGCAGATCAGAGTAGCTCAGGCATTATGTATAAAGGCTTCAGGGGCTGCAAGGCAAACTGCTGCTTACCAATGCAGTTCAGAGCAGTAGTAGCAGATATGGCAGCTCTCCGGATTCAAGGCTTAATGTCTGCTAGCAAACAGCTACTTACTTAAGCAGTTCGCAGTAGTGGTACATTCTGTTACTGGTGATAGCAGCCCTGTACCAAACTGCCCCTTTCGCTGTCTCATTTAGACTTCATTTCCAAACAGGAAATTCAAAGGTGTTTATACAGATGTGAAGTTCAAAAACTGGCTCGCTGGATTGTAGCGAGCCACCTGTGATCATCAAAAAAAGTTTCATTCCAAATCCCTTCTGTCTGTCTCATTCTCCTTTTGATGGTGGCATCATGTACTCTAAACTCTCTTATTAAAAGCTGCAGGGAAAGCCACCAGAGGGAAGGCATATTGTCTTAACATAGCCTCCTGAAAACCTTAGGGTCCGACTCCATATCCTGGGACAAGTATGTCTGTGCCTGGCCTGAACTGCATGGGCTGTGACGGCAAAAAGATTCAAGCCCTCTCCTAAACAAAAAACAAAGAAAGAAAGTCTGTTACATACAGCATGCAGGCGTCTCTGATGAGAGTATGTTGCCTACTCCACAAATTTCAGAGTAGCAGCCGTGTTAGTCTGTATCCGCAAAAAGAACAGGAGTACTTGTGGCACCTTAGAGACTAACAAATGTATTTCAGCATAAGTTTTCGTGGGCTGCAGCTCACTTCTTCAGATGCATAGAGTGGAACACACATTGAATTTTTTTTCCCCCATGTTAAGTTCTCCTCACACCTTCTATGGGTCATCTCGATTATCACTTCAAAGTTTTTTCTTATGCTGCTACTGATAGCTCATCTCAATTGATTGGCCTCTTACAATTGGTATGCGTACTTCCACCTTTTCATGTTCTCTGTATGTATAAATATCTTCTGCCTGTGTGTTCCACTCTGTGCATCTGAAGAAGTGAGCTGCAGCCCACGAAAGCTTATGCTGAAATAAATTTGTTAGTCTCTAAGGTGCCACAAGTACTCCTGTTCTTTTTACTCCACCAATATCTTCCGTATGTGTACAAGAGGGTATTCTACCAAGACACTGTATTGAAATAGGAACTTAAAAGGTAGCCTTGGTTCAAATAAACAGCCCAAGAAAAGTATTCATAGGACAGGGTATGGACAAAACAGAGGGAAAATGTCTCCCAGAAGTTCTCCTTTAAAAGCATTCTAGGAACATTGTAGGTTCTTAGACCAAGACACAGTAAGTTGTAGACACTACAAAAGCACTGCTGTCAGCAACACAAGCCTTTCGCAAGGAGTAAGACATTTAAAGGCTTAAGTGTAGGGGGCACTGTGGGAATTCTGCAAGAGGCTGGGATCAGAGAGACCCTCTCTTCTGATTTGGCTATTCAATTTAACATCCCGGAGGAGAAAAGCTGTTTAAAAAAAAAAAAAAAAACTGACTGTCATGGCTGTATTATAGGAATGTAATGAGAGTTAAAAGCAAAACTGAATACGTTTAAAGTTATGACTATCCTTTTTTAGCTCAGGTCAGCACAATGGCAATAGGATTAAAAAATGTTGCTCAGGAAAGTAAGATCATCATTTTAAGTTGCTTAAAGCAGAATACTTTATCTCTCTAAGTTAGGGGAGAACCCTTAAAGTAGCCAGCTCAGTATTCTAAAAGGGGCCACTTTATTTCTGGTTTTATCTTTCTTTTCCTATCCACTATGATTTAAAAAAAAAAGTATTTAATTCTCAAATTTCAGTTTGACTGGAGAGGAAGGACAGGGGGAAGAAGAGCTTTGTGCAGCATGTATTTGTAATGGGGTCCAAATGCAGAGAGAACAGTATTTTGATTAGGGCTTAATGAATCTCAGAGATTTTTCTTTGCAGCAATGAGGACAAACTCAATTTAGGGTATCTCTCCACTGCAATTCGACAGCCCTGGCTGGCATGTGCCAGGCTTGCAGGGCTTGGGCTAAAGGGGTGTTTAAATCTGGTGTAGATATTTCGGCTCAGTCTGGAGCCCCAGGCTCTAGGACCCTGTGAAGTGGGAGCCTGCAAGGTGTAACTAGGCAGCTGGAAGCCAGGATGCAACCTTAATGTTGTGCTGCTATGGCTTAAAGCTGTGGCACCAGTAGCTAGCCCACAAGTATAAAGGCACCCTTAGTTACAGGGCGGACAGTGGCAGAACACTTACTGGTCTGGGTGATTCCCAGAATGTCACGAGTATTGGTCTCTTAAAATCCCAGCTGTCCTGTAAGAATACAGTGTCCTTATTAACATGTAGCACCTCCCCTGAGGTGTGCTTCAAGCCTCCTCCCTGGTGCTTGTTAACTGGAGTGGCTTCTCCCTGTCCCCTCGTTGCATGGGCTAGGTCCTGGGTTCTTTGTTGCAACGCCAGGTGCCTCCACCTAAGGTGACTCCTCACTGAGCCCACAACACAAGGGGCACTGTCCCTTTGGAAAATGAGCGATGCTACTATTCCGAACGATGAGTATAACGCAATGCACCAGAAAAACAATAATAAAAATGCTAACAAGTGGAATGCCACACCCCAAAACAACAATATAACAAAGAGGGACTTTACTGGGGACAGGAAACAAAGGGTCTAGGGAAGGAAAAGCATTAGGGTAAACTAATAAAAGCTGGTGCCAGGCTGGTTCTCTGCCTCCTTGGATGCTGCCCTCTGCAGGGCTGGAACTGCCTGACCTGTGCACCCATTTTCCACAGCAGTTCAAAGTCTCCCTTTGGGGGGTGGGAGTTGATCAGAGATTCCCCTGAGTTGTTCTGCTTCTCTCTCAGCTGCTCCCAAACTCAAACAGCCAAAACTGAAATTAAAACTCGTCCTTTTGTCTGTGATTCAGACTAGGCTGTCCACTCCCGCTGAGGGACCTGAGCAGTCCTTGCTCCTCATTGGCTCACCAAAATGTCTGAATAAATCACCTCATCAGAAGCCTTTCTATTAGTTTTTTTGCAAGAGTTTCCAGTCTATTCTGTCCCCAGACTCTAAGTAGGCTGGGAAATATATGGTATGAACCTGCAAAACCTTACTCATAGGAGTAGTGCTTAGAGAGCGGCACAGAGACTATTGCCTCAGTATGCCTCCAGGAATGCATAATGCCTTAAAGGGGGCAGGGAGGATATGGGCCATACCCCTACCACCACCATACAAAGACCTAGCCAGCTACTTCAGGGGGTGCAGGCTGCATCATCCTTAAAGGTCACCCTCTGCGCTGGTCAGTCACACTGTGTGTTAGGAACAGGTGAAATGCTACAGTTGGTCTCATAATGGAGACCAGCACATTCAGCAGAAGTTATTTCAGTTAATGAAGACTCTTCTCATGGGGAGAAATATTTCAAAATATTTCTTCCACCACTTCAACCCATGCTGGTTACTGATGCGGGATCCCATGCCCACAGAATGTTACTTGTGCCATCCCTTGTCCAAATGGGAGATTTTCCACTGGGCTTCGGTCATGAAATTTTTCACTGATTAATTGCTCTGCATTTTACTGTGCATCATTATCTGAAATAAATGTAATATTTGTCAAACTGGCAAGTCCTTCCTCAGTACACACAATACAAATGCTTGCTACATCAAACACAATGCCTGTGATAACTCATAACTATTTTCCATGCAAAAAGAGATTGCACAGATTTTCCTGCTGAGTCACCTCAAATTCAATTTCTCATCGAGAATTCATCTAAATTACCTGCCCATGAATTAACAATGCTGAATGCTAACAGAGACATTGAATTATATTATCTTTCAGCTACTAGTTCTGGAAAATGTAATTGCAGCTGACAAGGTCAGCTTCATTTTTTTTCTCCATTTTTGACTTGCTCGTCATGCCTTTTATATTTCATATTCTGGGTGGAAACAGAGTCAAGAAATTTAACATATTTTATTGGGGGTGTTTTCAGACATATCACAGTGGCCACATAACCACAGTTTTCTCCCAGATGTTGAATACCACTGAAAGTTTGGATGGCTCCTTCAGTGTGGCCTGGTTGTTTGTAGATAGACAGGTCACATAGTCTGTTATCTGCTCCAATGTTTACGCACCAATAATTACTACATCCTTGGACTGTGTTTTGATGTCAGAAATTGAGATATACTTCAGTGAACGCTCATAAGTAGCACAACCATCTGCAGGCAACTGTTAAAGTTAGTGCATAAGGAAAATATACATACAAAGGTAGGCACAAGCAATAAGTATTTTATAAAGAAAGCATAGATCCACCTACTATATACCCTACCCTACAAAAATTGTACTATGCTGGTAAAAGACAGAGATACAGTTAACTGCTGGGAACTTGCTCTGGTGGTAACTTATGGAGGCTATGGGAAAAGAAGCAACTCTCAATAGCAAAGTTAAAACTCCTTCAATACTTATTTTTAAATTATGATCACAAATGATACTACCCCTGAGTTAAATGTTTTGGTCAAAACATTTTTTCATGTCAAAATGCAGATTTGGACCAACTGAAACATCTAGCAAATTCAGATAAAATTCACCAAATTGTTTTTGTTAAAAAGGCATTTAGTTTGAGATTTTCTTAAATGAAACTTTTTGATTTGAAATTACTTTGCTTCTACTTTTACATCACTTTCTTTTTTTTAGCACTAAAAAACCTCAGTCAAAACAAAACCTTCTATTTCAGGGCAAACAAAATATTTTGTTTAACACAAAATGTTGGGGGCAGGGGTGTTTGGTTTTAATTTCTGGTGTGGTCAGCAATGCAAAGAATCAGTTATTTGCATAGCTCTAGCTGATGCCTTTTCCTTGTAGAGTGAACAAATCCTGAGGTAATGAATCAAATGAGCTGGTTCACAGCATACATCCACAAGGGGCAGGTGCCACACCCCGCTGAGGAGAACCAAATAACTTTCAGGTACAGTACTCCATTCAATATTCTGATGTGAGAGACATTTACAGACAGATTATTAGCTATCACTATCTGGCCTCCAATTATGAGGAAGACATTTTTTCATCAACACCACCAGTATTGGCAGGTGATAACCATGTGTAAGTAACAGGTTGCAAAAGTGAGTGGACATGTAGGTAAAAAATACCTGGTGGAAATCCTGCCAAAAATAAGGGCCTAAATAATGGGTTGGAATCTGCATTTGTACTGCACTCTCTTTTTAAAGTGAAGTTCAAAGTGTTAAACTTTCCAAAATTCAAGATCCTCCTAAAAGAGGCGAATTAAACACATACATCCCCAAGGCGCTAGGCCTTAAGAATTCAGTCCTTATCATCCACTTTTGGAAATCCAGCTAACTAAAGAACAGAAATCTCCAGAGTTAGGAATATATTAGAGCAGTTGAGTTTGATAAGCAGCATGATATGTAACCTATAAACATTTCAGTCCTAATGCCAAAAATAAAGGAACTAGAGTACAGCTCTCAGAGTGCACTGTTTTAACAAACCTACATTAAAATGAGATTTGCCGAGGCCAAGATTTCCTCCCAGGTTGATTTGAATTTAGAAATTAATATGTGCCTCATTTCATTTTATATTTTCCCACAATTAATCATCAGGAAAGAGCAAATACTACATTTGGCATAAGAGAAACATGTGCTCTGCGTCCTAATCTTCTGACAGCGCTTAAAAGAGAAGATCATAGAACTGAACTGTTTAAATATTCTGTTGTTCGACTGAAGCTATTAACCTTTGGGAGGGCATTTTCCTTTCAGAAAATCTTTTAGTTGCTTTACTTGTGAAATAAAAATTCAAATTCATTTTTGTACAGTGGTAAGTCAACCTCAAAAGGTTCATAGTTAGACTTGTCAGATTTATCCAAACCCCATGAGGTGGAAAAATGAGGTTGGAAATGTCATGAGAATGGTATCCCTGATAAGATGAATAGCACTTTTTGCTTCAGTCCCTGAGTGGAAATAACATGAGACCAGTTGCTTTTGCAATTTCATGGTGCATCTGATTCTGGGTACATGCATCAACCCAAAAGTGCAAAGGTACACAAGACTGAATGCAAATATTATCCAGACATGTCCAAACAATAAAAAAGGTTTGATCTTTGTTTATAAGAAGTGGCTAGTTAAATCAGAGGAAAGGGATTGGGGTTGTTTATTCTAACTGGCTTGGTCGTCTCTAATTAAAAGTTAAGGATCACACTGTTTAATCCAACAGAAAGAATAGCCAAAGACTCCATGAAGTCCAGTAGGAATGCTGCTATTGCTAGCAATTTTTACATGGAAAGTGCTTAGTGAATGCAGTGATGGACCGTAGTATAGAACCCAGAGATAGATGGATGTCACCAGTCTTATTCACAGCATGTAGTGCCTGTGACCCAAGAACCTCTTGATGCCAACTGGCAGAGGGCATAGGGATCCCCTGGGTTCACCAAAAGGGGTCATTAAAGTCTCTATTGAAACCTTGAGTCACACTGTTCATCATAATCATTGTGAGATGTACGTATGGAAAACACGTGAGGAGTTATGTATATATGTGGAAAACTATGTTCTCTGGGCCTTGTAGTTAAAGGTAGGTCACTCAAAGGTAGCCTGCCTTGAGAGAAACTTCTTTCAACAAGAGGTGGGAGACACTTATCTCCCTGGTGGGCCATTGAGCATTATGTGTCTTGCAATAGAAAGCATACTAAGTAAAGATCTTGCAGAGACCATCAGAAGGAAACTACAGTAGGAAGGGGTAAACAGCAGGGTGGGAACCCTGTTTTCAGGGGAAGATCAAAGGTCTGGTCTGGTATATCTGTGGGTGCAGAGAGACATCCTGGCATCCTTCAATCTGTGAAGACAAGCTGCCAGCAATCTTGAGCTTATGAAAGGGGGACCTCAGCCAAGCTGGCTGAAAACTCTAAGAAAAGGACTTGAGGTAAACTATCCTATGGGAGATAGGGAAATGTCTTTTGAGTTGTTTGGGCTCTAGGAAGTGTGTTATGATTATTTTATATGTAACCACTTGTTTCCAATACTCTTACTTATCATTTGAATATCTTTGATAATAAACTTATTGTGGTCACTATAAATATCTCTCAGTGCTGTGTATTAAGCAGAGCAGAGGAATCTAGCAAGCTGGTATGTACTATGCCAGTGTTTCTCAAACTGGGGTCGCTGCTTGTGTAGGGAAAGCCTCTGGCAGGCCTGGATGGTTTGTTTACCTGCCCCGTCTGCAGGTCCGGCCGATCGCAGCTCCCACTGGCCGCGGTTCGCCGCTGCAGGCCAATGGGAGCTGCTGGAAGCGGTGGCCAGTATGTCCCTCAGCCTGCGTCGCTTCCCGCAGCCCCCATTGGCCTGGA